>NC_086453.1:57676612-57956612 GCF_028390025.1 Pseudophryne corroboree | reverse complement strand
TGCACACCCTGCTTATATATCCCTAGCAGCATGGTGTGACGCCACTCTCCTGGCCACGCCCGCATCTCCCTAATTAACCTTTACTTCATGGGCCTTCCGAATCCATCCATTTGGGGCTATCCACCTGCCATGGGACTACAAGCATCAACAAGCTATGATGGAGCAGTAAAGAGCTTCTGTCTACCTCCAGTTCCATCTAATTTCAGTACTCTTTGCTAGATAAGACTCAGGTTCAACCCAACAAGCTAGATTAGTCATTAAGGGGGAATGTATCAAACAGTAAATTGTAATGTAGTTTTTGGAGGTTTACTGCATACCTCTCAACTGTCCCCTTTTCCTAGGACTGTCCAGCTGTCCCACCTGTGGGCTACAGTGTCCCATGATGGAGGTGGCAGTTGGGAGGAACACACACCACTGCTCACCATCTCTCTGCATAACAGAACAGCAGGTAAGCAGTAGGTGAATAGTGCATGCGCACAGCATCTATTCACAGTGCAGAGAGAGGCTGGGGGTGTGCCCAGCATCTCGGAGAGTGCTGGGCACGCCCCCACAGTGACAGGAACAGGGGTGCCGCAAAGCTCCGCCCCCATTCCGTGAGGCTCCGACCCTTTGCAGCAGCAGTCAGGCCAAAGGGAGGTATGTGATTGGCATATATATTGGCACGGTATTAAAAAGGTCCGTAGCAGATTTTGGAGATGTCTGCTGTGGACCCACAACAAAGCAAGCCCCATAAAACTCTATGGGAATGTAATGTGCTCGAAAGTCAAGTTTTTGCCTATATCGCATGAGCTGTACTGGCAGGTAAGTATTCATGCATACCAGCATTAAAAAACACCTATATGCATGCGAATAGGGGCGGGATGTATCACAATCAAAATGTGTTACGTGATAAATCCATCCCTAAGCTTGTGGATTGTTTTGCATTTTAAAAGATTGCCGCTTTAAAACATTGGGCAGACTCACCGGAATTTCGCCGATGCAAGTCACCTACTATTATTTCTCCCTAAGCCCTGAAGAGGAGTTCTTAAATTGCAAATAGTAGGTTATATTAAAATAAAGTAAACTTGACACAGTGGGAATTAAAGTGCTTCATAGTCCGTTGAGCCAGTTTTGCATATGATGTGCTTGGTGCTATAGCTTACCAGGCCATGGAAACTATTTTTACATCTCAGCAAGAACAGGCATCTGCGGCTACAGGCTATACTCCCCCGATGCACTGCTTGCTAAATGGTTACAAAATAGGACGTGCCGTGCTTATGGGGCCTTTTGTATTGTATCAAACTGGTTGTGAATGATAAAACTTTGCGTATAATAAATGGTGCTCCAGCCAATCAGCTCGCACCTGTAATTTTTTAAACACAGTACAGTTAGGAGGTGATTGGCTGGAGCACCGTTTATCATACGCAATGAGTTTCATCATAAACAACTGGTTTTATCACTTATTGATAAATGAGGCCCAAAGTATCTCCATTCACTTTGTCTCTCTCCAAGTCTTCGTACATAGACCCCTAAGTATGTTTCCTTGGATAAAGCATTTTCCTCCTTAATTTTCTAAATACTAACCTTATTCATTTTGATCATGGAAGATCAGGTATATCAACATTGCCCAGAGACTACAGAACGTGTTTGGCAAGTTTCTGTTGTGAAATAATGATTACATTTTTATTTAATGACAACAGGCGCCTGGATAATGACAGGGGGAATCCAGGTCGGCATCGGGAAGTACGTAGGCGAGGCGGTCCGAGACCACGCCACTGCTAGCTCCAATTCCAGGACCAAAGTGGTGGCTATGGGCATTGCCCCTTGGGGAATTGTAAATAACCGTGACAGCCTAGTAAACCCTAAGGTAAGAGATGGCTGCTTTTCCTTTCTATTATAAGCCAGCAATTATGGTCAATAACTGCTCTGGTCCAGAATCCAATACTTACTGTAAATCTTCCAATACAGGGCCAGGTCCTATGAATCAATTACAATTGCTATTGGTGGAGCCTAGGTTTCCAGCTCTTTTGGGTTTCAGATGACTTTCCACTGGTAGTTGCGTCACACAGGGGGAGATGTACGAAGCAGTGAAAAGCGTGGAGAAGTGAGCTAGTGGAGAAGTTGCCCATGGCAACCAATCAGCTACCTATAATTTTATAGAATGCACTTGATTATAGAATGCACTTCAAAGATGCTTGGTTGCCATGGGCAACTTCTCCACTTGCCCACTTCTCCACTCCTTTCTTTGCTTCATACATCTTCCCCATAAGCACCTCCCCAACAATAGCTATTAATCAGAAAACATACCTAGACTTGCCTCACCTTCGACCATGAGCTGTTGTCCACTGCGCTTCAACATCAATAGGATGAATGACTGTCATCCTTCTCAACAGGGATCTTCTCCAGCAAAATACTACATGGAGAATGTGGACGGACCAACCTATTCTTTGGACAACAATTACTCACTCTTTCTTCTAGCAGATGATGGAACCAATGAGAAAATGGCAGGAGAAACTGGCTTTAGGTTCAGGCTGGAGGAGCATATATCCCGGCAAAAGACTGGTGTTGGGGGTGAGTACACACTCTGCAATACACAAGACTCTATGATATGTGCTGTCAAACGGGTTCAGTATGTGTTCCCGATGGACGGGGGATACTGATGGTCTGAATACTGACATCAGCATCCAGGCCATTAAAATCCCGACAGCCCCACAGTTAACCCCCTAAACGTCCTCTGTCACCTTCCCTAACCCTTCCATGTGGGTGCCTAACCCTCCATGGGGGTGCCTAACCCTAACCCTCCCTTCCCCACTGCCTAAACCTAACCCTCCCTGCTTGTTGCCTAAACCTAACCTCCCCTCCTATGTGCCTAAACCTAACCCTCCCTCCCCGGTACCTACCGCTAACCTTCCCGTCCCTGCACCCTAACCATAACCCCCCTTTTCCTGCCTAAACCTAACCCCCCCCCCCCCCCGTCCCTTCCCGTCCCGCTAGAAGGACAATCGGGATTCTTGGCGTTGGTATTTTGATGCCAGGAATCCCACCTCTGGCGGCATTCTGATGTCGGTATTATGGCTGCTGGGCGGGATTCTGTCCGCCTGGTGCATTTTAACTGCATCCCTGTCAAACATCTGACAATGGGGATACATTAACCTACGGTCTGCACTAAAGTCTGCCACCCCCACGTAGCACCACATGGTCAAGATTGGCCTAGCTGAATGTCTTAAAGAATATTTCCAATGTTTTTTTCATTTGTTTCTACAAAAAAAAATAGAATATGTGATGAATGTGTAAATGTGGCTTGGCACTGGATGCACGACACCTACAACATCGCATTGTGTTACTCAAGACCATTAAACTTCACCCCTCATCTGTTTGCGATATCTCCAACAAATACCTCTAGCCTCTATCTGTGCTATACACAGCTCACAGCAAGGTCACACAAGAAACATTTTGGTGACAAGACGACTAAGAATAAATTGTGTGTCCTTGTGCAGCTACAAAACTGTACGCCAAGCCAGATTAGTATGGGACAAATGGGACTGCAGCCCCAGGCCTTCACTTGGGAATCCACCCATCTTCATAGGGACATAATGATAATGGTTGGCCATAAATTGTTAGGTATTTCAAATGTATTTCTATTAAAATTATTCTATTCGTATCCTTTTACATTAATGAGACAAAGGGGTTGTTAGTGTAGGGGGTGTACACACCCACATGGTGCTGGCCACACCCACACAATACTGGTCACGCCTCCTCCGCTTCTCACAATAGGTCCTTGA
Source organism: Pseudophryne corroboree (assembly GCF_028390025.1). Taxonomy (NCBI): domain Eukaryota; kingdom Metazoa; phylum Chordata; class Amphibia; order Anura; family Myobatrachidae; genus Pseudophryne; species Pseudophryne corroboree. Next base: position 57,952,851 of record NC_086453.1, on the reverse strand, counting down.
TCATTTTCAGCCCCAGGCCCATGTGGCCCTTAACCCGGCCCTACTCGTACATGGAGAGAGCAGGTCTGCCCAGCGCCACAGCTCCTGACCAATCTTAGTTGTACAGGGAGATAGACTATGCTGTGGTCTTATGTATGTCTTGCACTTGCGGTAAGGTAGCCTACAGGTGAGGAGATAAGGGGAGAGTTGTACATAGCCATGCAGTACCTTTACCTTTCATCTACTCCTAACTGAGTACTTTCTCCTGTATGATCATTAGAAGGAAGGCTGTCCAGTTCATACTGCGTGCCTACATGGAATGGGTTATGGATTCTGCCACATTGTTTATGCCATTAGACTTGAACACATGGACTTATTACACGTGTTCTTATTAAATAACATTCTATAACGTAGTGTAAAGTTAAAGATGTACCGAATTCTCATTGATTTAATTTTATACTGTACTCATGTGTAATACTTGACTCTCCTGTTTCATTATCCTTCAGGGAAAGGAAGCATTGAAATACCCGTCCTGTGCATGCTTATTGCTGGGGAGTCCAATATGCTGGAGGTAAGAATCAGCGACACAGCAGCACTAAGCGCCTGCACAGTACAGTCACATAGAGCAATGCCATGTATAGCTGCACTGATAGATACAGGACACAGATGCTGGAGGTGAGACTCAGTGACAGAGCAGCACTAAGCTCCTGCACAGTACAGTCACATATAGCAATGCCATGTATAGCCGCACTGATAGATACAGGACACAGATGCTGGAGGTGAGACTCAGTGATATGGCAGCAATAAGCGCCTGCACAGTACAGTCACATAGACCAATGCCATGTATAGGCACACTGATAGATACAGGACACAGATGCTGGAGGTGAGACTCAGCGACAGAGAAGCACTAAGCGCCTGCACAGTACAGTCAAATAGAGCAATGCCATATATAGCCACACTGATAGATACAGAACACAGATGCTGGAGGTGAGACTCAGTGACACAGCAGCACTAAGCGCCTGCACAGTACGGTCACATAGAGCAATGCCATATATAGCCGTGCTGATAGATACAGGACACAGATGCTGGAGGTAAGACTCCGTGATATGGCAGCACAAAGCGCCTGCACAGTACGGTCACATAGAGAAATGCCATATATAGCCACACTGATAGATACAGGACACAGATGCTGGAGGTGAGACTCAGTGACACAGCAGCACTAAGCGCCTGCACAGTACAGTCACATAGACCAATGCCATGTATAGGCGCACTGATAGATACAGGACACAGATGCTGGAGGTGAGACTCAGTGACACAGCAGCACTAAGCGCCTGCACAGTACAGTCACATATAGCAATGCCATGTATAGGCACACTGATAGATACAGGACACAGATGCTGGAGGTGAGACTCAGTGATATGGCAGCACAAAGCGCCTGCACAGTATGGTCACATATAGCAATGCCATATATACCCACACTGATAGATACAGGACACAGATGCTGGAGGTGAGACTCAGTGACACAGCAGCACTAAGCGCCTGCACAGTACAGTCACATATAGCAATGCCATATATACCCACACTGATAGATACAGGACACAGATGCTGGAGGTGAGACTCAGCGACAGAGAAGCACTAAGCGCCTGCACAGTACAGTCAAATAGAGCAATGCCATATATAGCCACACTGATAGATACAGAACACAGATGCTGGAGGTGAGACTCAGCGACAGAGAAGCACTAAGCGCCTACACAGTACAGTCAAATAGAGCAATGCCATGTATAGCCGCACTGATAAATACAGGACACAGATGCTGGAGGTGAGACTCAGCGACAGAGAAGCACTAAGCGCCTGCACAGTACAGTCACATATAGCAATGCCATGTATAGCCACACTGATAAATACAGGACACAGATGCTGGAGGTGAGACTCAGCGACAGAGAAGCACTAAGCGCCTGCACAGTACAGTCAAATAGAGCAATGCCATATATAGCCACACTGATGGATACAGAACACAGATGCTGGAGGTGAGACTCCGTGACACAGCAGCACTAAGCGCCTGCACAGTACAGTCACATAGAGCAATGCCATATATAGCCTTGCTGATAGATACAGGACACAGATGCTGGAGGTAAGACTCAGTGATATGGCAGCACTAAGCGCCTGCACAGTACGGTCACATAGAGAAATGCCATATATAGCCACACTGATGGATACAGGACACAGATGCTGGAGGTGAGACTCAGCGACACAGCAGCACTAAGCGCCTGCATAGTACTGTCACATAGACCAATGTCATATATAGCCACACTGATAGGTACAGTACAGAGATGCTGGAGGTGAGACTCAGTGATATGGCAGCACTAAGCGCCTGCACAGTACAGTCACATAGAGCAATGCCATATATAGCCACACTGATAGATACAGGACACAGATGCTGGAGGTGAGACTCAGCAATACGGCAGCACTAAGCGCCTGCACAGTAAGGTCACATGGAGCAATGCCATATATTGCCGCACTGATAGGTACAGGACACAGATGCTGGAGGTGAAACTCAGTGACACAGCAGTACTATGCGCCTGCACAGTACAGTCACATAGAGAAATGCCATATATTGCCTCACTGAGAGGTACAGGACACAGATGCTGGGGGTGAGACTCGGCGACATGGCAGCACTAAGCGTCTGCACAGTACAGTCACATGGAGCAATGCCATATATTGCCACACTGAGAGGTACTGGACACAGATGCTGGAGGTGAGACTCAGCGACACGGCAGTACTAAGCGCCTGCACAGTACAGTCACATAGAGCAATGCCATGTATAGCCGCACTGACAGGTACAGGACACAGATGCTAGAGGGGAGACTCAGTGACACAGCAGCGCTAAGCGCCTGCACAGTACAGTCACATAGAGCAATGCCATATATAGCCACACTGATAGGTACAGGACACAGATGCTGGAGGTAAGACTTAGCGACACAGCAGCACTAAGCGCCTGCACAGTACAGTCACATAGAGCAATGCCATGTATAGCCGCACTGACAGGTACAGGACACAGATGCTAGAGGGGAGACTCAGTGACACAGCAGCGCTAAGCGCCTGCACAGTACAGTCACATAGAGCAATGCCATATATAGCCACACTGATAGGTACAGGACACAGATGCTGGAGGTAAGACTTAGCGACACAGCAGCACTAAGCGCCTGCACAGTACAGTCACATAGAGCAATGCCATATATAGCCGCACTGATAAATACAGGACACAGATGCTGGAGGTGAGACTCGGCGACAGAGAAGCACTAAGCGCCTGCACAGTACAGACAAATAGAGCAATGCCATATATAGCCACACTGATAGATACAGAACACAGATGCTGGAGGTGAGACTCAGTGACACAGCAGCACTAAGCGCCTGCACAGTACAGTCACATAGAGCAATGCCATATATAGCCTTGCTGATAGATACAGGACACAGATGCTGGAGGTAAGACTCGGTGATATGGCAGCACTAAGCGCCTGCACAGTACGGTCACATAGAGAAATGCCATATATAGCCACACTGATAGATACAGGACACAGATGCTGGAGGTGAGACTTAGCGACACAGCAGCACTAAGCGCCTGCACAGTACAGTCACATAGAGCAATGCCATATATAGCCGCACTGATAGGTACAGGACACAGATGCTGGAGGTAAGACTCAGCGATATGGCAGCACTAAGCGCCTGCACAGTACAGTCACATAGAGCAATGCCATATATAGCCGCACTGATAGGTACAGTACACAGATGCTGGAGGTAAGACACAGCGATATGGCAGCACTAAGCGCCTGCATAGTACAGTCACATAGACCAATGCCATATATAGCCGCACTGATAGATACAGGACAAATATAAAATAGATTTCTTAGTAGACAAGCCTCTACTTGGGTAAATCCAAAACATTGCTCTAATAGGCCTGCAGTCACCATCTGATAGTGAAAACTCATAGATCTAGATGTGCTTAAATTAAGGATTTTTTTGGTTTTATCCTTAGGAAGCCTGGGACATAATGGCTTCTTCCCCCCCCCCCCCCCCCCCCCCAGCACACACACCATTCTCTGCACATACGCCCCCTCCGCTTCACATGCATCTGCATCTATCTCCCATTCTACCAAGAATCTTTATGCCGTCAATCCAGCCAGTCACAACATATACAATTGCTGCATAACACAAAAAGCACCAGTCAGGTTGTGATGGGTGTACTGACTGGCAGACTGGGAGGTATTCTGGTCAGGCGTTGGGACATGGGACCTTATTCAGCATCAGTTGCCGTTTTGCTAATTTAGCATTTGGCATACACCTATCTGCTTTGTTTCCATAATGTGGAAAAAGCAGTTATATCATATTAGGAGAACCAAGCAGGAGCAGCTAATACCTGCTTATAGAAGCAGTGCTGCTGCTACCTGCGCTCGGAGGGGAGACAACCAGCCCTGGCCAGCTGGCTCTCAGGCACCTGCGAAATGGATCTTGCAGGCGCTGGGACAGGTGCATATGCACAAGCGGTGGAGGGATGCCCATTCGCAAAACACCAACTTCTATGGACTGCATCGGCTGCAGCCCATAGAAGCAGGGTAGGGCTGGCAATAAGACAGGAAGCAAACTCTCTGCTAATCGCAGCCTAGTCTGGTAGTCCCAGAAGGAGAAATCACCTCAGCCTGGGGCTGCCTGTCCTGTGGGTGACTGACAGGTAGCACTTCCAATAGGAAGTCACTGCCAGTCACAGTGTAGCCAGTGCAGCCACAAAATGCAATTATGTGATTGCGGATTTTACTGGGAAGGGCGGGCTGCAACTCTGCAGCCCATAGGTAGAATCCGCCACTGGAACCAAGTATTCTTCGGTTTCCTAGGGTCATCTATGTATGCTGCAGGTGTACTATGCCAGGCTTCTATTTGTGATGTGCTACTTCTATCCTTGATATAGGGACATATTTACCTGTATGTTCACGATAACATCCCTCGCGATACTGGCCTGGAGCATTAAGAGCAATATTCAATTGTTATATCGCACCCAATCCCCGCCTGAAGTAAAGGGAGATCGTGGGGTGATATTCAATTGATCCCCGTTATTGCACATATTGCGCCCATAGCAATCTGGTTTAGCCACACGACTAAACTTATGGGTGGGATATCGAAAAGTGCCCTCTGGGCGCCCAAATGGGTCACTTTTTGCACAATTCAGCTCGCATCCCCCAGGTGTGGCGAGCTGAAATGCGCAAAAAGTGACCCATTTGGGCGCCCACTTTTCGACAGACGCTGGCAAGCATCGCGCCCGAACGGAGCTACAATTGAATCATTGAATCATTCTGTTTGTGTGCCATCTACTGGCTGCCGGCGGAAAAACATTTAACTTCTAGCCTAAGGGGGTTATTCCGAGTTGAACGCTCGCTAGCAACTTTTTGCAGCGCTGTGATCAGGTTAAAACTCAGCAAAACTCTGCATGCATATGCACCGCAATGCGCAGGTGCGTCATACGGGTACAAAGAGGATCGGTGCTGGGCGATGGATTTAACGAAGAATCCATTCGCACAGTCGATCGCAAGGTGATTGACAGGAAGAGGGTGGTTGTGGGTGTCAACTGACCGTTTTCTGGGAGTGTTTGGGAAAACACAGGCGTGTCCAAGCGTTTGCAGGGCGGGTGTCTGACGTCAATTCCGGGACCAAACAGACTGGAGTGATCGCAGCGGCTGATTAAGTCCGGAGCTACTCGGAAACTGCACAAACTGTTTTTGTACCGCTCGGCTGCAAGGGCGTTCGCACACTTGCAAAGCTAAAATACACTCCCCCATAGGCGGCGACTATCTGATCGCAGCGCTGCTAAAAGTTGCTAGCGAGTGATCAACTCGGAATGACCCCCTACGGTGGTCATTCCGAGTTGATCGCAGCCAGCAACTTTTTGCTGCTGCTGCTGCGATCAACTAGTCCACGCCTATGGGGGAGTGTATTTTAGCTTAGCAGGGCTGCGATCGCTTGTGCAGCCCTGCTAAGCTAAAAAAAAATTCAAGCAGAAGATGACCAGCTCTGGACATACTTAACCTGTGCGACGATCTCAGCGATGCTGGGGCCGGCTTTGACGTCAGACATCCGCCCTCCGTTCTCCTGGACACGCATGCGTTTTCTTCTCCGCTCCCCGAAAAAGTCCGCCAACAGTCCGGATCCGCCCAGGAGCGCCTTCTTTCTGTCAATCTTCTTGCAGTCGGCTCTGAGACCGCTTTCTTCGTTGGACGCAACGTAACCAGGCGACCCCTGTCGCCGGGCAACAAAGCGCATGCGCAGTGCGGCCGCTGCACGTGCGCATCCCAGACCCGTTCGCACCGCAGCGACAAACCGCTGCGTGCGAGCGGGTCGGAATTGTGCATTACCCAGCTAGTTTTCCCAGTTGTGCACTGCTGAGCCGGCTGGTGCTTTCATTCTCAATAATGGGGGTAATTCTGAGTTGATCGCAGCAGGAATTTTGTTAGCAGTTGGGCAAAACCATGTGCACTGCAGGGGGGGGGGGGGGGCAGATATAACATGTGCAGAGAGAGATAGATTTGGGTGTGGTGTGTTCAATCTGCAATCTAAATTGCAGTGTAAAGATAAAGCAGTCAGTATTTACCCTGCACAGAAACAAAATAACCCACCCAAATCTAACTCTCTACATATGTTATATCTGCCCCCCCTGCACTGCACATGGTTTTGCCCAACTGCTAACAAAGTTCCTGCTGCGATCAACTCAGAATTACCCCCAATGTGTGAATAAAAAACCTTGAAATAGATGTCATGTATTCAAAAAAATTTCATAAAATTAGAAAACATTTATGCAGAAAAAAATGCTTTTTTATGAAGAATATAGCATCTTTTAGCAACTTTTTCTGCATTCGCCATGTTACCCTGAGGTGGTGATAACAGAACAGGTAACCCCGACTTTACATGTTTGATAAGCCCCCCCAATGCAAGAATATCACCGGCGGTAACCTCTTATTTTAGCTTTGATTTGAAGCTGATTTAAGTGTATTGTGATTGCTAATTAGGTATCGTAGTTGAATACTGTTGTATCTCTAATTCTCCCTCCAGAGAGTGTACAAAGCCACAATGAGCCCAATTCCCTGTCTCTTGGTGGCTGGTTCTGGCGGGGTTTCCGACTGTCTCGCAGAAATCCTGGAAGAGTCACTGAGTTTGGAGTCTTGCCGAAGCCTCGTGGAAGAGAAGCTAAAGCTTCATTTCCCTGAAGAGAACTTGACCAAAATAATCGGGAAGGTCGGTCATATGTATTGTTTTTACCTGAGAACGCAAACACTGTCATAGGCATGCCATTGTATCATTTCATATACAGTAAGTCTGAATTAAGTAGGTAGATTATCGTCATTCCTAATGTGATTTGCTGCTCATTGGCGCTCCTCTACAATACGGCAGCCAATCGGAATCTGTGTTACGTGGTGCAGGCTCACGTTTCATGTCCCCTCTCGCCCTATTAGAATTGGCCCTTTTATCTTGCCAACCTCTTTTAAGGCTTTGAGGTACAGTACAGAGACTGCTGGGATGTAGGGGAAGATGTAGCAACTGTTCAAAAGAGGATAAGTGGAGAAGTTGCCCATAGCAACTGTCAGCTGCTAGCTATAATTTATCTAGTGTACGCTATAAAATGATAGCTAGAGGCTGGTTGCTAAGGGTAACTTCTCCACTTGTTCCCTTCAGAATGTCTGATACATCTCCTCTATAGGGGTACATGTACTAAGCAGTGATTAAAGTGGAGAAGTGAGCCAATGGAGAAGGTGCCCATGGCAACCAATCAGCACTGAAGTAACATTTCTAATTGTAAAATTATACAGAGCGGATGATTGGTTGCCATGGGCAACTTCTCCACTAGCTCACTTTTCCACTCTTTTCACTGCTTAGTACATGACTAATGCTACAGGAAATATGGCTGGCAGTGGGGGTTCGTGGTGAAGGGCGACAACAACGAGACAAGTTTTTGCTGGTCATCCCCTTTCAGTTTTATGGCAGCAATGTAACTGCTAGCACATATTCTCCCAGCTTTATTATCATAGTAACGTCCCATTCTGCTGTAAAAAAATGGGTCTTTCAGAATAATATCCTGAATCCTTTCCTAAGCAGTCGGCTAAAAGATAAATTAATATAAAACTTCAGTTCTCGTTTATGGATTGTTACATGTATAATTTTTCTAACTAATATCTAATTAAAAAGTATATATAGCAAACAGTAAAAATTAACAGGCCCTTTCCCAAAGTATCCTCAGTTCAACCCACACTATTCATAACAGTACTGGGCGATTATTCTCGAAGATATGAACGATCTCGTTCATTAATGAACAAGATACCGTTCATATCTTTTAGTGTGGAGGCACCAGCGATGAACGATGCGCGGCCCCGCGCTCGTTCATCGCTGGTGCCCCGTCGGCTGTACATGCAGGCCAATATGGACGATCTCGTCCATATTTGCCTGCACTTCAACGGAGCCGGGTGACGGGGGGAGTGAAGAAACTTCACTCCCACTGTCACTGCCCCCCCGCTGCCGGGTTGGCCGGATCCGCCGTCGGGCAGCTTGGCGGCGGATCTTTATATGTGTAGGGCCCATAAGAGCTGGACATAACTATTGCTTTATGTGGTCTCTACAGCAGAGGTTCCCAAAGTGGTCCTTAAAGTAACACAGCGTGGTCCAGGTTTTAAGTATACCAATGCTTGGCCACAGGTGACTTCATTATTACCTCAGTTAATTTGATAAAGTCCTCTGTGCTGAGCCATGGATAGCTTTAAAACCTGGACCATTGGGGTTCGTTGAGGTCCGCGTTTGAGACCCTCTGCTTTACAGATAAGTCAGGTGTTGGTGCACTTGTCTCCTTTTCCCAGCAGCCACAGTTGAAGTGATGCATCTTATTATTAATTAGCTGAATACCCATTTTTCCGCTATGGATTTTCATGTAATAAATTCCACTAGTTACATAACCCACCCATGAAAGGTACCAGACGAGGCAGCCATTTTGTGAGCGCTATATAGGTTACCCTGGGTGGAATAGTTAACACCTATCACAAAATGGGGAAGTTGCCGCATACTAAAGCTAGAAGCAGAGCCCTTACATAACATCAATTCCAAGTATTTTTCATCTCACCCACGGGTGTACCAGGGGTGGCAGCCATCTTAGGTGCACTACAAAGGTTACGAATGTGTGAGGTAAACCAAACAAGAAACTAAGACTGGTGACTGAAATACGACTAGTATGATACACAGTGAATAGATAGATCCACGGTTTGTGCTTCCTGCCCAAGAAAGAACCATCTGAAGTAGCCACCTATGGCGCACTGTGTAGGTTACATCTGGCAGTGTGTGCAATTAGCAGAAGTATAACATTCAGGTGGTGGTGAAGGGGGACAAGAAGAACAACAACAAAAAAACACAAATACAAATGCGTATTACAGCAGTATTAAAACAATGGAGACCTCATTATAATAACTGTGATAAAGTTAATCAAAAACTTAAAATAATGGCATAAACTGCAACAATCCGCATGTCTCCCTGGCTTGAGTGTGCGGTCTTGTCAAATCCAGCAGTTTGAGTGCGGCTTCCCTAAGCCCAGTCTCTGAAGTACATAGTAACACCAGAATAATAACCAGGGTGACATAAGCAACCACGAGTGAGGACACATTTTGAATAAAAAAAAGTGTAAAACCACAAAATAATAATCCGGAGCTGCACTATTTGAAAAATTGTTTCATTTGAGAGTCTAAAGTAGACTAAACTCCAAATCCACCCAAATAAATATGTTTGCACCTGGCGCTCGTCACTAAACCTGGTGAAAGCAGCTGACCTCTGAGGGATGATCCAAAAACCCTCCAAGAAAAAACTATAACGACAAAGAATGAGACAGCGCTGTCCACTTAAGTTTGTGAGATTCAAATTTATATTTTTTTTAAAAATACATATACACAAAATGCTAAAAAAATATATATAAATATAAAAATACATAAATACATACGACAAAGATACCGGCCAGTATCACGTATTAATTAAATATAATCCAACAATATGCTAAATTTTATTAATTGAAAAGCATACTAACAAATGGATAATATATATATCTGAACTTAATATTGGTGAATGCTACAATGACAGTCCCGATAATTAGGCACAATGGTTTGTTACGCTTCAATGAACAAGTATGACTTTCCTTCTCCAAATAGCCTTTCAGTCATCCGAATCAGGCAGGGTTAGTATTGTTATACAACTGCACACACTTCTGGAAGGAGCACACTTTTGAAATATTGTCCCGTAAAATCAAACAGCCGATTATCAGTGACGGAAGCAAGGTTAGTAGATTAGCTTAGCCCCCTCTTTTTTATAAAACATTGATCCAGGATTAGAGCACATATAGCCAACGTGCTCAATTTAGATATTATCCTGTCCAGCTGCCAAAGCTAGCAGCATGAAAAGGGTCACCAACGCTTTAAAACACTCTTAACCCTGTGCACTGGGGTATGAGTGATACAAGTTCACCGGCCGGTATTTGTATGTGACAAGCTCTGCACCCGATAATTGCAGGGGGTGAGAAACTTGTTCTTTAACTCACAGTACTGTTATCTTTCTCCCTCTCAAACGCGTTTCTCCGCCTCAGGGTCCGTTATCAGCGGCTTCATCGGTGTCAGATTCTGATATATATTATCCATTTGTTAGTATGATTTTCAATTAATAAAATTTAGCATATTGTTGGATTATATTTAATTAATACGTGATACTGGCCGGTATCTTTGTCGTATGTATTTATGTATTTTTATATTTATATATATTTTTTTATCATTTTGTGTATATGTATTTTTAAAAAAAATATAAATTTGAATCTCACAAACTTAAGTGGACAGCGCTGTCTCATTCTTTGTCGTTATAAACTCCAAATCCAGTCCACAATCCGGTTCTAATTGTCTTTCTTTTGAATATAATTTTTTATATACATTACAACCTGCAAAAAAATTGAGAAATATTTTAGTGGGGGATTTTTATTTGACCTTTTTTTTTTTTTTTTTTTTAAATGTGTAATATTCATGCGAGTGCTGAGCATGTTATTTACAATCCAGGTTGAGAAAATTGTGGAAAATCGGGACCTGGTCACCGTGTACTCCAACACTGATGGGACAGAGGATTTTGAGACGGTTATCTTGAAAGCTTTAGTAAAAGGTAAAGATTATTTTCCTGGGATATTTCATGTCAAAGTGAATGGATTTTTTTCTGTTGAACAATAACTGCGACCAGGGCTTAAAGTGGTCCTGGAGAGGTGGTGGAACTCATTAAACACCCCCCCCCCTCTCCCACATTGAGCGGAGCCAGTGCTAGTGTTTTTGGCACCCCCCTGCAAACTATAAATTAGTGCCCAACTTCCCATACTTTATAAAGGGACATTGATCTCACAAAGAGGCAGCGTGGTCACATAATAGCACCCTCAATTCAAATTACACAACACAGTAGCACAATCTTATTCACATTACACCGCATATAGTGCCCCTGATTTCTATTACACCACATAGTAATGCCCCTTATTCAGGTTACATCACTCAGTAGTGGCCTTTACTCACAATGGTACCCTCTATACAAGTTATGCCACTCAGTAGTACCCCTTATATACAGTACCCACAGTAGTGCCCCTTATACACAATTCCCAAAGTAGTAGTGCCCCTTACACATAATGCCCACAGTAGGATGAATGTTGTCCAACAGACACAGCACGTGAGAGTACCAGGTGGGGTGGGCTGTAAATGGAGGAGGACCATGGAGCTACCAGGACCTGAGGAAGGGGGAGGTGGCTGCAGCTCATCGGTAACACTAGCACCGTTTGCATCATCTATTGATGTAGGTGATGGGGCAGGTTTTTCTGTTGTAATTACTCTGCAGGGAAATGGAGGTGGTGGAACTAGTTCCCCCTTCCATTACATGTGGTGGAACTCAATTCACCTCGTTCCCCCCCACTTTAACCCCTGACTGTGTCATTTTGCATGAAAAATAATGTAATTGCTGAAACCAATCTTCATAGAAAATAATCTTCCATTTCCCGTTATGGTGCAGCTTGCAAGAAACAGTCCAGTGATGCCACGGAGTACCTGGACGAGCTGAAACTAGCAGTGGCCTGGAACAGAGAGGACATAGCTAAGACTGAGCTGTTCCATGGGGAAATCCACTGGAGGGTGAGGAAGCAATCTTATTACACAAATGTTAAAACTCCCGGAGGAGTCTATTATTACATGTAATAGCAATAAATGGACGTTTCATGCTGACTAAGAAGCCCTACACACTTGACAATAACGATGATAGATATGAACGATATCGTTCAAAAATGAACGCTAAATGGTTCATATTGTTCAGGGTGTATGCATCAACAATGAAAGATGCGCGGCCCCACAGTCGTTCATCGTTGATCTATCCTCGTTTATACATGCAAGTCAATATGGACGATATAGATGTATGTACTGTCATATCGTCCAAATCGGCCATCGATATCGTCCAGTGTGTAGGCAAAGAAAAAATCGACCATCGATAATATCGTTGGTCGTTAAAATCGCTAAAATTGACCAGTGTGTAGGCCCCTTTACATCTACAGAACAGTCTCTACTGTTACTGGTTGGGAGCTGCTGTGATTGGACACTGATTAGTACAGCGCTATATATACTGAGAGCAGTAAATAGTGATAAGGGAAACATAGTACAGGTATGTACTGTAAGAAGTGAAAATGCTGCTATAAAGTTGCTGCTAACTTTTATATTGAACCAAGTGAGGACTTTCATAGCTGTGGCATTTAAGAAGCGAAACCTGTATGTACTTATCTCTTACAATGTTTCATATATCGTAATAACAGTAGAAGGCCCTCATTCAGGTGTGGTTGGAGTTGCTATCCCTTCCTTGAAAGCAACAGTGATAGCACTGTATGGTGATGTTACAGGAGGCTTCTATTACAAGCAGACTCCACCTGCTGCAGTAGTGATTGGAACCAGGCCCTCATTCAGGTGTGGTTGGAGTTGCTATCCCTTCCTTGGAAGCAACTGTGATAGCGCTGTATGGTGATGTTACAGGAGGCTTCTATTACAAGCAGACGCCTCCTGCTGCAGTAGTGATCGGAGCCAGGCACCTTCGGGCAACTTGCGGTACCCATGGGGTTGCGCAAGCCGCCCATCTCAGATAGTTGAAAAGGCCAGGAAATCTCTATCCAACGACGGAGATCCTGGCCTCTTCTCTCCCCCTAAGACATGCTTCTATTTTCACAAATGGAGGCCATCGCCGCCCCTTCCCCACCCCTAAATGGCATCAGATTGTCAGCCACATGCCAACAATGAAATGCAGCAAGAATATTACCCCGTCTTTATTTTCACACCGAGCTGCGTATATCAGTGGGGAAAGGTGTATGGATTTGGTATGATATACTGATGGACGGGATGCTGGTGGTCCCATCAGATTCCTGACAGCCCCCCAGAAAGTACCCTAACCCTCCCCTGCACCCTACCCTAACCCTCCCTTGTGGGTGCCTAAATCTAACCCTCAACGCTTGTTGTCTAACCCTAACCTTCACTTGTAAGTGCCTAACCCTTACCCCCCTCCCAGGTACTTAACCATTTGCCTCCTGTCCCTGCACCCTAACCTCCCTTCTAATGCCTAAACCTAACCTCCCAACCCCCGCGGCAGGACGCGAGCGCATCCCGCTAACAGGACGTTCGGCATTCCAGTCATCGGTATATTGATGCCGGGATCCCGAACTCAGTCGGAATTTTGATGCCGGCATTATGCCATCGTTTGGGATTCCGTCGTCTGGATTTCGACAGCCGGAATCCCGTCCAGCTGCATTTTATCTACATAGCTAGTGTACATGTTCCACGGTCACAATGCCGATATTCATCTTGTCGACATGAGAATATTGACCTGATCGTAATGTTGACATTGAACATGTTCATGATATCGACATTCAGCATGTTGACATGGATGTTATGTCGACATTGCTAGCATGCAAACATCATGGCATGTGTTGACATTAATGGCTTTGACATTTACCTATGATGACATAATCAATGTCTATCTTCCGAGTAAACATTGTGAGTGTCGACATATTAAACACTGACAATGTGACTGCATACCTATCACTGCTGTCAGTGTAGTAACTCTATAGACTGATCTAGTGAAAGATTCACTTATAATAGAAATATGTTGTGTTGACAGTTTTACCTAAATAGGGTTCCTTCCAATGGGTTCCTTGGTCGACAGTGTCTGCGTCGACAGTCAATAGATCAACACCATATGGTCAACAGGTACAAAAGGTCGACAGGTGAAAGGTTGACAGTGCTTAAAGTCGACAGGAACAAAAGGTTGACTGGTTCAAAAAGTGGATATGACAATGGTCAACACACAAATGGTCGACATGTTTTTTGATGGGTTTTACATGTTTTTCAAGTTTTGCTTCATTTACTATCCATGTGGACTACAGCTGGAAATAGTAACCTGTGGCAAGTGCAGAGAGCAACCTCACCCAGAGAGTGTCCGTGAGGGTACACGTATACACTTGATGGTGGTCACATAAGATGCAAATACAAGATTTCACCCAAAAAAGTAAAAAATAAAATAAAAAGGTGTCAACCATTTGTGTGTCGACTATTGTCATGTCAACCTTTTGACCCTGTCAACCTTTTGACCCTGTCAACCTTTTGTACCTGTCGGCCTAATGCATGTTGATCATATAGGGTTGACCTATTGACTGTCTAACTCATGGGTCTTCATCCTGTGGCCCTCCAGCTGCTGTGGAACTAGACATCCCAGCATGCTCTTCCACCGTTTTAGCATGCCTTAATAGCAAAACTGTGGCAGGGCATGCTGGGATGTGTAGTTCCTCAGCAGCTGGAGGGCAGCAGGTTGAAGACCCATGGTCGAACTAGACACTCCTATAGCAACCCCCGCCTAAATAGTGTTACTAATAATGTACTGTTCTGAGCAAGATAGGGGGGAGCTTTTTTTCTATTTATAGTATAATTATGTGGATTCTGGTAATACAATTTTATATAAATGCTTCTTACAGTAGGTCTTCTGTATTCATAGATCTCATTTGTATAATGGTCTTATACACAAAGTTAAGTTTCTATATCATATTAGAAAACACCTCTGTCCCCACCCAATCTTTCTCATTCTTCCTGCTACCCTTCTGCTATACCTCATCTATGCCTCTGCTTTCCTCCTGCTACCCTTCTGCTTTACATCATCTATGCCTCTGCTTTCCTCCTGCTACCCTTCTGCTTTACCTCATCTATGCCTCTGCTATCCTCCTTCTGCCCTTCTGCTTTACCTCATCTATGCCTCTGCTTTCCTCCTGCTACCCTTCTGCTTTACATCATCTATGCCTCTGCTTTCCTCCTTCTGCTTTACCTCATGTATGCCTCTGCTTTCCTCCTGCTACCCTTCTGCTTTACATCATCTATGCCTCTGCTTTCCTCCGGCTACCCTTCTGCTTTACCTCATGTATGCCTCTGCTTTCCTCCCGCTACCCTTCTGCTTTACATCATCTATGCCTCTGCTTTCCTCCTGCTACCCTTCTGCTTTACCTCATCTATGCCTCTGCTATCCTCCTTCTGCCCTTCTGCTTTACCTCATCTATGCCTCTGCTTTCCTCCTGCTACCCTTCTGCTTTACATCATCTATGCCTCTGCTTTCCTCCTTCTGCTTTACCTCATGTATGCCTCTGCTTTCCTCCTGCTACCCTTCTGCTTTACATCATCTATGCCTCTGCTTTCCTCCGGCTACCCTTCTGCTTTACCTCATGTATGCCTCTGCTTTCCTCCCGCTACCCTTCTGCTTTACATCATCTATGCCTCTGCTTTCCTCCTGCTACCCTTCTGCTTTACCTCATCTATGCCTCTGCTTTCCTCCTGCTACCCTTCTGCTTTACCTCATCTATGCCTCTGCTTTCCTCCTGCTACCCTTCTGCTTTACATCATCTATGCCTCTGCTTTCCTCCTGCTACCCTTCTGCTTTACATCATCTATGCCTCTGCTTTCCTCCTGCTACCCTTCTGCTTTACCTCATCTATGCCTCTGCTTTCCTCCTGCTACCCTTCTGCTTTACCTCATCTATGCCTCTGCTGTCCTCCTTCTCTCCTACTACATTACCTCATCTATGCCTCTGCTTTCCTCCTGCTACCCTTCTGCTTTACCTCATCTATACCTCTGCTTTCCTCCTGCTACCCTTCTGCTTTACATCAGCTATGCCTCTGCTTTCCTCCTTCTGCTTTACCTCATCTATACCTCTGCTTTCCTCCTGCTACCCTTCTGCTTTACCTCATCTATGCCTCTGCTTTCCGCCTGCTACCCTTCTGCTTTACCTCATCTATGCCCCTGTTTTCCTCCTTCCGCCCTTCTGCTATACCTCACCTATGCCTCTGCTTTCCTCCCACTGACCTTCTGCTTTATCTCATCTATGCCTCTGCTTTCCTCCTTCTGCCCTTCTGCTTTACCTCATCTATGCCTCTGCTGTCCTCCTTCTGCCCTTTACATTACCTTATCTATGCTTCTGCTTTCCTCCCTCTGCCCTTTTGTTTTACCTCATTTATGTTTCTGCTTTCCTCCCTTTCTGCTTTACTGTACATCATCTATGTCTCTGCTTTCCTCCCACTACCCTTCTGCTTTACCTCATCTATGCCTCTTTTTCTTCCCTCTGCCTTTCTAATTCCACTCTCCACATTTCTGATTCCTCCCTCTTATTCTGCTTTCCTCTTCCTACCCCTCTGCTTTCCTACCTCCACTCCTTCTGCTTTCTTCCCTCTCCCTCTCTGGTTTCCCCTTTTTTTCCCCCCCTGCTTCCCTCACACTTCTGCTTTCCTCCCTCTATGCCTCTGCTTTCTTCCCTCTTGTTGGAGATGTGTGTACAGATGGTGGTTTGGCAGCGTTAATGTGCACACCAGCTGAAAGTGTAATTGACCCAAGGACAAGTCCAGTTTAGCTTACCCAGGCAGTGTGGTTTATTGAGCAAGTGATAGTGCAGCTGTACTCAGTTACACTGGTTGATGGGCATGAAGCATACTTGCCTACTCTCCCGGAATGGGCGGGAGGCTCCCGAAAATCGGGTGACCATCCCACCCCCCCGGAAGAGCAGGCAAGTCTCCCGATTTTTTTAGGGGCCCCCCTGCCCGGCCGCCCATTTAGTGAGTAAAGTGGGCGGTTCGGGCAGTAGATGACGCGATTCTTGCTTAATCGCGTCATCATAGCAACGCCCCCTGCTGTATAATGCCGGTAATCGTGGCATTACATAGCAGGGGGCGTGGCTTAAATTAAGTGCCACGATAACCCATCCCCTGTTCAGCCTCCGCCCGCCCCTGTTTTGCCTCCGCCCGCCCCCTATCCATGTCATATCCCCGCCCTGCCCCCCTGCTGAGCCGACCTGGCTGCTCTCTCCCGGAGAGAGCATCCAGGATGTCGGCATGTATGGCATGAAGTGGAGTTTGTAGCAAAATGAGGTTCAGACAGATCACTAGCCGGTGACTGTCTCTTGCATGCGGTAGCGGTGCAGTTGCTGAAACAGCAATCTAGCGGGTAATAGATAATATGTTACTCATACACATTAAGAAGATGGCACTGTGCATGCATAGTAGGGGCGTCCATCTTGATAAGGAAATGAAGCATCATTCCTGGAGGAGCCATATTGCATATTGGATACCTATTGTAGCACCTCTCCCTCTATTCCTCTTCTTTCCTCCTTCCTTCCTATACCCCTCTGCTTTCCTACTTAAGCTTCTGTTTTCTTCCCTCAACCCCTCTGCTTCTTCCCTCTAGCCCTCTCATTCCTCTCTCTAAGCTTCTACTTTTCCAACATTTTGTTAACTTTTGCTTACTGTTTACTAAAATACTTTCCTATGTCTTTATATTGAGAGTATTTATACTGTCAATATTCTTTGCTTTAAATATTGTTATTTTTCCGGTTTAAAGAACTGGTAGACACGTGATGGAATGTAGGCAGACTTCCAGCCTCCATTCTCTGATCCTGGGTTACTCCCTTTCCTCACTGATCTTTCACATTCTTTTGTGGATATATAAAACAAACATTTAACTTCTTAAAATACTTTAGAATGTACTTATATATGAACTGAATAAACCTGACCTAAAATAGACCATTGAAAATAAGCAATCGTAGCCCCATTTATCATGGTTGCACATAAAGACCACAATTCTGCCAGGGCTGTGAGGGAAGAAACATTCTCTATGTCTGGACACTTTCATTTTTAGTTCTGATTTCAGATTTTACCCACTGAAGTAGTTTCCTAGTTTCCTGTCCAGCTGATAGAAGACATATGTTTGCC
Source organism: Pseudophryne corroboree (assembly GCF_028390025.1). Lineage (NCBI taxonomy): Eukaryota > Metazoa > Chordata > Amphibia > Anura > Myobatrachidae > Pseudophryne > Pseudophryne corroboree. Next base: position 57,934,535 of record NC_086453.1, on the reverse strand, counting down.
CTTTCTAATTGAATGATGCAAAGACAGGAGATATAATATAATATATATATATATATATATATATATATATATATATATATATATATATATATATATATAATATTATATTTGGAGAGATACAAGACCTTTCTCGTGCTAAAAATGTAAAGAGCTACACCTTAGGGAAAATACCCCCTGTTAGATGGGGTATGATATTACAGACAATATAGAAAAAAGATTTCCCCAGGGAGCTAATGTTGTTCTTTGGTATGCACAAATTTTGTTTGTATAATAAAACAATCTTAAAAAAGATGCAGCAGCTAGGAGTGTTACTTACTGATGAGAGGCACTATTGCAGTGGTCTGCTTTGTTCAAATTGACACTTGGACGATATCCAGTGATTAGCTGCTCTATGGGCTTAATTTAACCTAATTGATTCAAAATTACTTATGTAATTTCAAACCGGGCTTTGCTCAGTGGAAAATCATTAAAATGGGTCACTTCTAATTCAAATTGATATTCCATACGGTGAAATTTGGTCCGATACCATTTTAAGTATTGTTTATTTGCCTTTTGAAGACCCGATAAGATGTATGTCCATATTGTGATTCTTTGATTATAATACACCCCTGATGAAGTCTGTAGGATGAAACGCGTTGGGTTAAAACATTTTTTTCTGACATTTCTTCAAGGAAGATCACTCCTGATGTTGTTTGAACTACCAACACAACTATTGTCTGTACAAACATCATTGATTGTCATTTATTGTCATCTTGGGCAAATTGTAAACAGTTTTATTTACTGTGTTTTTAAAATAAAAAATCTATTTTTTAAGATTGTTTTATTATACAAACAAAATTTGTGCATACTAAAGAGCGACATTAGTTCCGTTGCTGAAATATTTATATATATATATATATATATATATATATATATATGTATATATGTATATATATATATGTATATATACAGTGCAAAAGGCGGCACTCCGGTCATACAATGAATGCAGATGCAGGTATAGTATAACAACGTTTCGAAGTTTATTACTTCGTCCTCAGGTTAACAACATGCCAAATAACACATACCTTATATCCCCAATCCCCTGTGCGGTACACACCCTCGTGGACACAGCGTACAGACGCCCATAGATGACGTCATCCTGCCGTGCATTCCACCACAGGTAGCACCAATTAATCAAATTAAACATAATGAAAAACACATAAAAACTCCACACCTAAGCAAATGTGAAAATAAAAACAACAAAAGGGCACAGATGCATATGCAGAACAAACAGACCTACACATATAAGCTCATATGAATATATTCAGTATAATAATTGTAAAACCATACATTTGAACTGCACATCACAACAGCACGTGAGGGAGGTATGCAATGATCTCCCTACAAAAAGCAATGCAGCCCAAGTGTTTCATTCAGGCCCCTTGGGGCCAATGTTTGTAATTCGTGAATCCATTTGGATTCTTTTTGCAAAAGTAATAACGACCTGTTACCCCCTCTTGTTTTGGCTGGCACATGATCTATAATCATGTATTTGAGACACGCAATGCTGTGACGTGCCACGGCAAAATGCCGTGCCACGGGTTGATCACTAGTGCCATTCATGATGGCTTTCCTGATGGCAAGTTTATGATTAGCCATGCATTCCCTTAAAGTGCAATCAGTCTTGCCGACATAATGTAAGCCACATGGGCAACTAATTAGATAGATGATGAATTTAGTCGTGCAAGTCAGTCTGAAATTGATAGTATACTTTTTACCACTAAAGGGATGATGAAATATATTCCCCGTGAGCAGGGATCTACAGGTCGTGCAATTGAGACATCTAAAACAGCCTTTACGGAGGGTTAAAAACGAATTTTGTTCACTTTGTTTTATGGCTAGATCCGAAATATCTGTCTTAACCAGCCAATCCCTGAGGTTTCTTCCTCTAGTGTATGCAGGCATAATATTGGTATCAGACATGTTTAAATCTCTATCGGACTGAATCATAGGCCAAAGTGATTTAGCAACCTTGGAAATCTCTCTACTTCTAGTATTATAGTGATTGATCCAAGGTAATTTAGTTTTAGTAGGTTTAATCACTTTCTGAGATAGTAGCAATTGCCGATCCATGCTGAGGGCTTTCTCCTTAGCCTGCAGCAATTTACCAAGGGGATACCCCCTCTGTCTAAACTTACTGATCATATCATCTATCTGGATCACAGCTTTATCTCTCTCACTGCAAATCCTAACTGCTCGTAGGAACTGTGAATAAGGAAGACCAAATTTGGAAGGAACGGGATGAAAACTAGAAAAATGTAATAAAGTATTACGATCAGTAATTTTGTGATAAAGATCAGTAGAGAGAGTGCCATTGCTACACTGTACAGAAACATCCAAAAAGTTGATATTGGCCCTGCTCATGTTGTAGGTGAATTTAATTGGATGATCCGACTGATTGTGTCGCTCAATGAAATTGATCAATGAATCCTCCGTCCGTGACCAGATGACAAACACGTCATCAATATATCTAAGATATAAGATGATGGCATCAGAGATAGCACTATTTTCAAAGAATATCTCCTGTTCAGCAACAAACATATACGTGTTTGCGTACGATGGGGCCACAGGGGACCCCATCGCACACCCAGAGATTTGCAGATAAAATCTGCCGTCAAAAATAAAATAATTGTGAGTCAGAGTCATGGCTAACAGATCAATCACAAAATCCACCTCAGGGCCGGTATATAAAGGGTTGCCCTCAATTAACTTACGTACTGCAAGCAACCCCGACTCGTTAGGAATGACTGTGTATAAGCTGGCAATATCTATGCTACATAGGATGCTGTTCTTGGGAATATTCCCCAACTTTTGTAACTGGTTAATGAATGACGTTGTATCCAGCAAGTATCTGTTATTATTTACTATGCACGGCTGCAACAATGAATCCAAATAAGTAGCTACTTTCTGAAATAAACCATTGCGAGCCGCAATGATGGGGCGCCCTGGTGGATTCACCAGGGACTTGTGTATTTTTGGAAGCGAGTATAAGACTGGGACCACTGGATGTTCCACAATTAGCGCTTTCATCAGTGTATTAGAAATGATCCCAGTCTCAACAGCCGCTTGTAGTTTGTCACACAACAATTGAGCAAAATGGGCCGTAGGGTCACCCTTGAGTGCCCGATAGACCTTGCCATCACCTAACTGACGATACAACTCATCCTTATAATCACACAGATTCTGAATCACGATACCCCCGCCTTTGTCAGCAGGGCGTATCGTGATATCAGTGTACAAAGATAAATCTCTGAGAGCATCATATTCAATCTTGCTTAAGTTATTAAAACACTTAGAATCCGTGCCTGATACATTACCAACAGTCACTGTATGGTTTAATAAGCGTCCAAAAGTCTTAATTGTAGCATTGTTCGAAACGGGATCAAATTTACTGCGATTCTGCAGCTTGGCTAGCTTGGGAGGTAACAGTTCATCAGTAATCATTGGTGTTGAACTCTTAGCACCTTTAAAGTGTTCATGTAACTTAAGCTGACGATTCAACTTATATCTTTCTATTTCCCACTGGAAGGAATTGAATTTCACTGTAGGGACAAATGAAAGTCCTTTTTGCAATACCTGAAGTTCAGTAGGAGTAAGACTGTGAGAGGACAAGTTGAACACTATTTCTTCCGATATAATGGGGGCCGACCCACTCTGCCCCGACCCCGTCCTCTTCCACTGGCCGCCTCGGCGCGTCCACCGCCTCTGTCGGCGCCATCGTCCTTGCTCCGCACTCCTAAAGGGGACCTGGTAGCAGCGTTGGTAGTGTCCGAGGGTGCATCCGAATCACTATTGGTGTTTTTGTCTGCAGACGAATCAGATTGCCAAAGTTGTTTGTAAGTGCGTGGTCTAATAAAGCGTTGTCGGTCATTACGAGTTCCACATGCCCACAAGTAGACACGATTCTGCTCGTAGTCCGCATTTACTTTGGCCAATTTCTGACGTTTGAATTGGATGAGATCTTTGCGATATGCAGAGATTTGAATTTCAAGTTTCTCCATCCAATTGCACCGTGAGTCGTTGGCGATCACCTCTTTGTACTTTAACTCAAACGCAGCAATTTTCTCTTTTGCAATTGCCAATTCACGTGTGGATTCCTCGATCACCAATAAAAGGAGATCGAAACTGCATTTGTTTAAAATTGCAATCCAGCGTTTACAGAAGGTAGTATTGAAACGCACGGCAGGATGACGTCATCTATGGGCGTCTGTACGCTGTGTCCACGAGGGTGTGTACCGCACAGGGGATTGGGGATATAAGGTATGTGTTATTTGGCATGTTGTTAACCTGAGGACGAAGTAATAAACTTCGAAACGTTGTTATACTATACCTGCATCTGCATTCATTGTATGACCGGAGTGCCGCCTTTTGCACTGTATTGTTATCCCGTTGCCATACGGGACGAGGAGGGCACCGGACAGTTGTGATCTGAGATTGGGAGTGCTGCCGAAACATTGACTTATTGGTGGACTAGCTGACTTGCAGGTATCAGCATGTCCATGGCTTAAGCACCCAGAGTGTTTATTCATCTTCTAATTCCATTGTGCCTCATTTCTTGTCAGTCTGCCATGGCTGAATCGAGCTTGACGATGGGCACAGATGCGGCGGAACATGTCAACCTATCATTACTCACACAAGGAACGACTCTGACCTTTTCTGAAGCAGAGGCTGATGTGATCTTACGGGACAAAGGGCTCAAAGATGAGACCGATGCACAATCGGCTGATATTTTGTATAGGGACTGGCTCAAACTAAAACAAAAGGAAATAGATTATTTGTACCACGGTATCACTTTGAGTGATTATTACAAGGACAAACGCATACCACGTGGATTCAGAATTCGTAATGCCCCGACTATCGGGCGTTTCAATACTACCTTCTGTAAACGCTGGATTGCAATTTTAAACAAATGCAGTTTCGATCTCCTTTTATTGGTGATCGAGGAATCCACACGTGAATTGGCAATTGCAAAAGAGAAAATTGCTGCGTTTGAGTTAAAGTACAAAGAGGTGATCGCCAACGACTCACGGTGCAATTGGATGGAGAAACTTGAAATTCAAATCTCTGCATATCGCAAAGATCTCATCCAATTCAAACGTCAGAAATTGGCCAAAGTAAATGCGGACTACGAGCAGAATCGTGTCTACTTGTGGGCATGTGGAACTCGTAATGACCGACAACGCTTTATTAGACCACGCACTTACAAACAACTTTGGCAATCTGATTCGTCTGCAGACAAAAACACCAATAGTGATTCGGATGCACCCTCGGACACTACCAACGCTGCTACCAGGTCCCCTTTAGGAGTGCGGAGCAAGGACGATGGCGCCGACAGAGGCGGTGGACGCGCCGAGGCGGCCAGTGGAAGAGGACGGGGTCGGGGCAGAGTGGGTCGGCCCCCATTATATCGGAAGAAATAGTGTTCAACTTGTCCTCTCACAGTCTTACTCCTACTGAACTTCAGGTATTGCAAAAAGGACTTTCATTTGTCCCTACAGTGAAATTCAATTCCTTCCAGTGGGAAATAGAAAGATATAAGTTGAATCGTCAGCTTAAGTTACATGAACACTTTAAAGGTGCTAAGAGTTCAACACCAATGATTACTGATGAACTGTTACCTCCCAAGCTAGCCAAGCTGCAGAATCGCAGTAAATTTGATCCCGTTTCGAACAATGCTACAATTAAGACTTTTGGACGCTTATTAAACCATACAGTGACTGTTGGTAATGTATCAGGCACGGATTCTAAGTGTTTTAATAACTTAAGCAAGATTGAATATGATGCTCTCAGAGATTTATCTTTGTACACTGATATCACGATACGCCCTGCTGACAAAGGCGGGGGTATCGTGATTCAGAATCTGTGTGATTATAAGGATGAGTTGTATCGTCAGTTAGGTGATGGCAAGGTCTATCGGGCACTCAAGGGTGACCCTACGGCCCATTTTGCTCAATTGTTGTGTGACAAACTACAAGCGGCTGTTGAGACTGGGATCATTTCTAATACACTGATGAAAGCGCTAATTGTGGAACATCCAGTGGTCCCAGTCTTATACTCGCTTCCAAAAATACACAAGTCCCTGGTGAATCCACCAGGGCGCCCCATCATTGCGGCTCGCAATGGTTTATTTCAGAAAGTAGCTACTTATTTGGATTCATTGTTGCAGCCGTGCATAGTAAATAATAACAGATACTTGCTGGATACAACGTCATTCATTAACCAGTTACAAAAGTTGGGGAATATTCCCAAGAACAGCATCCTATGTAGCATAGATATTGCCAGCTTATACACAGTCATTCCTAACGAGTCGGGGTTGCTTGCAGTACGTAAGTTAATTGAGGGCAACCCTTTATATACCGGCCCTGAGGTGGATTTTGTGATTGATCTGTTAGCCATGACTCTGACTCACAATTATTTTATTTTTGACGGCAGATTTTATCTGCAAATCTCTGGGTGTGCGATGGGGTCCCCTGTGGCCCCATCGTACGCAAACACGTATATGTTTGTTGCTGAACAGGAGATATTCTTTGAAAATAGTGCTATCTCTGATGCCATCATCTTATATCTTAGATATATTGATGACGTGTTTGTCATCTGGTCACGGACGGAGGATTCATTGATCAATTTCATTGAGAGACACAATCAGTCGGATCATCCAATTAAATTCACCTACAACATGAGCAGGGCCAATATCAACTTTTTGGATGTTTCTGTACAGTGTAGCAATGGCACTCTCTCTACTGATCTTTATCACAAAATTACTGATCGTAATACTTTATTACATTTTTCTAGTTTTCATCCCGTTCCTTCCAAATTTGGTCTTCCTTATTCACAGTTCCTACGAGCAGTTAGGATTTGCAGTGAGAGAGATAAAGCTGTGATCCAGATAGATGATATGATCAGTAAGTTTAGACAGAGGGGGTATCCCCTTGGTAAATTGCTGCAGGCTAAGGAGAAAGCCCTCAGCATGGATCGGCAATTGCTACTATCTCAGAAAGTGATTAAACCTACTAAAACTAAATTACCTTGGATCAATCACTATAATACTAGAAGTAGAGAGATTTCCAAGGTTGCTAAATCACTTTGGCCTATGATTCAGTCCGATAGAGATTTAAACATGTCTGATACCAATATTATGCCTGCATACACTAGAGGAAGAAACCTCAGGGATTGGCTGGTTAAGACAGATATTTCGGATCTAGCCATAAAACAAAGTGAACAAAATTCGTTTTTAACCCTCCGTAAAGGCTGTTTTAGATGTCTCAATTGCACGACCTGTAGATCCCTGCTCACGGGGAATATATTTCATCATCCCTTTAGTGGTAAAAAGTATACTATCAATTTCAGACTGACTTGCACGACTAAATTCATCATCTATCTAATTAGTTGCCCATGTGGCTTACATTATGTCGGCAAGACTGATTGCACTTTAAGGGAACGCATGGCTAATCATAAACTTGCCATCAGGAAAGCCATCATGAATGGCACTAGTGATCAACCCGTGGCACGGCATTTTGCCGTGGCACGTCACAGCATTGCGTGTCTCAAATACATGATTATAGATCATGTGCCAGCCAAAACAAGAGGGGGTAACAGGTCGTTATTACTTTTGCAAAAAGAATCCAAATGGATTCACGAATTACAAACATTGGCCCCAAGGGGCCTGAATGAAACACTTGGGCTGCATTGCTTTTTGTAGGGAGATCATTGCATACCTCCCTCACGTGCTGTTGTGATGTGCAGTTCAAATGTATGGTTTTACAATTATTATACTGAATATATTCATATGAGCTTATATGTGTAGGTCTGTTTGTTCTGCATATGCATCTGTGCCCTTTTGTTGTTTTTATTTTCACATTTGCTTAGGTGTGGAGTTTTTATGTGTTTTTCATTATGTTTAATTTGATTAATTGGTGCTACCTGTGGTGGAATGCACGGCAGGATGACGTCATCTATGGGCGTCTGTACGCTGTGTCCACGAGGGTGTGTACCGCACAGGGGATTGGGGATATAAGGTATGTGTTATTTGGCATGTTGTTAACCTGAGGACGAAGTAATAAACTTCGAAACGTTGTTATACTATACCTGCATCTGCATTCATTGTATGACCGGAGTGCCGCCTTTTGCACTGTATTGTTATCCCGTTGCCATACGGGACGAGGAGGGCACCGGACAGTTGTGATCTGAGATTGGGAGTGCTGCCGAAACATTGACTTATATGTATGTATGTGTATGTATATATATATATATATATATATATATATATATATATATATATATATATATATATATATATATATATATATATATATATAATGTATGTGTGTGTGTGTGTATATGGTGCAAGTAGCGCTAACCCTTGTATTCAGAGGAGTTTCAACACTTAAAACCAATAATTGTGAATAAGTGTAATAAATTAATAAATTAATTAATGAAATTAATAGTCCTTTAGTTGGACCTAAAAACACTCCAAAAAGTATTATAAAGTGGCAGCGGCCTGATTTCAAAATAGTCCAATTTCCAAATGAACCAGATAGTGAATATAAATAAGTGGTAAATCAGCTGCGCCTTCAGTGTTCTATCGTGACCAAGTATCCTTAAATAGTAATGAGATATGCGTACCAGACACACAAATGATAAATCACTTCTCGCAGGTTCTTTCAGGTCGAGTGTATCCCTTAAACACCTCCCCCTTTCATATCCAACCGGATAACAGCATGATATTCCTCATACGGGGGGGTTTGTAAATGGGAAATAGATCAATGTAATGCACAGATCTAGTTAAAGTGATACTGTGCTATATGTGTAGATTTAGTGCAAAAAACGTGCAATAAAGTGCTTATAGTGCTTAGTTTGTGCTAGGGTGTTTGCTAAACCAATACCCCTCTGGTAATTGTGCTTATTTACCAATTATGAGGGTGTAGCACCAAACTTAATTAAAATACTTGGTAGCACTTACGTTTAAAAAGGTATCATGTGACCGAATTGAGCCAAAAACATCCGAAGTACCAGAAACCTTAAAAATCAAAAAGTACTCCCAAGGGAGAAAAAGACCTCTGATAGTGTAGTACGTTTTAACACATTTAATGAGACAATATAAACACAAAAATGGACTCGTACAATTGAAACATGATATATATGCTTATCTGTCAATCAAGCAGGATGATGGAGACCCATATCTACCCAACGTGTTTCGTCCCGTTTTTCCGTGCTGGGACTTCCTCAGGGGTATCTGAATATATATATAATACATAATATATAAGATATATATATATATATATTTATCAGACTTGCCTACTCTCCCGGAATGGCCGGGAGGCTCCCGAAAATCGGGTGACCCTCCCGGCCCCCCGGAAGAGCAGGCAAGTCTCCCGATTTCAGGGGTCCCCCCCCCCCTGCCCGGCCGCCCACTTAGCGAGTAAAGTGGGCGGTCCGGGCAGGCGATGACGCGATTCTTGAACCTGATGCAACCATAACATAACCCTTATTTAAGCAATAACTATATACAAGTATTGCAGAAGAAGTCCGCACTTGGGACGGGCGCCCAGCATCCACTACGGACTACGAGAAATAGATTTACCGGTGAGTAAAATCTTATTTTCTCTAACGTCCTAGTGGATGCTGGGGACTCCGTAAGAACCATGGGGATTATACCAAAGCTCCCAAACGGGTGGAAGAGTGCGGATGACTCTGCAGCACCGAATGAGCAAACACAAGGTCCTCCTCAGCCAGGGTATCAAACTTGTAGAACTTTGCAAAAGTGTTTGAACCCGACCAAGTAGCTGCTCGGCAAAGCTGTAATGCCGAGACCCCTCGGGCAGCCTCCCAAGAAGAGCCCACCTTCCTAGTGGAATGGGCTTTTACTGATTTTGGAGGCGGCAAGCCAGCCGCAGAATGAGCCTGCTGAATCGTGTTACAGATCCAGCGAGCAATAGTTTGCTTTGATGCAGGAGCACCCAGCTTGTTGGATGCATACAGGATAAACAGCGAGTCAGGTTTCCTGACTCCAGCCGATCTGGCTACATAAATCTTCAAAGCCCTGACTACATCTAGTAACTTGGAATCCTCCAAGTCACGAGTAGCCGCAGGCACCACAATAGGTTGGTTCACATGAAAAGATGAAACCACCTTTGGCAGAAATTGCGGACGAGTCCGTAATTCTGCCCTGTCCATATGGAAAACCAGATAGGGGCTTTTACATGACAAAGCCGCCAATTTTTTACCACTTTCCACGTGAGATATTTTAACTCCACGGTCTTAAGCGGCTCAAACCAGTGAGATTTCAGGAAACTGAACACCACGTTAAGATCCCAAGGTGCCACTGGTGGCACAAAAAAGGGGCTGAATATACAGCACTCCCTTTACAAACGTCTGAACTTCAGGTAGAGAAGCTAGTTTTTGTATGAAAGAAAATGGATCGGGCCGAAATCTGGACCTTAATGGACCCCAATTCTAGGCCCAAAGTCACTCCCGACTGTAGGAAGTGAAGGAAACGGCCCAGCTGGACTTCCTCTGTAGAGGCATTCCTGGCCTCACACCCAGCAACATATTTTCGCCGTATACGGTGATAATGTTTAGCCGTCACGTCCTTCCTAGCCCTTATCAGCGTAGGAATAACCTCATCCGGAATCCCTCTTTTCTACTAGGATCCGCCATGTCAAACGCAGCTGCGGTAAGTCTTGGAACATACAAGGTCCCTGCTGCAACAGATCCTGCCCTAGAGGCAGAGGCCATGGGTCCTCTGTGAGCATTTCTTGCAGCTCTGGATACCAAGTCCTTCTTGGCCAATCCGGAACAATGAGTATTGTTCTCACTCCTCTTTTCCTTATGATTCTCAGCACCTTGGGTAAGAGAGGAAAAGGAGGAAACACATAAACCGACTGGAACATCCACGGTGTCACCAATGCGTCTACAGCTATCGCTTGAGAGTCTCTTGACCTGGCGCAATACCTCTGTAGCTTTTTGTTGAGGCGGGATGCCATCATGTCCACCTGTGGCAGTTCCCACCGACCTACAATCTGCGCGAAGACTTCTTGATGAAGTCCCCACTCTCCCGGGTGGAGGTCGTGCCTGCTGAGGAAGTCTGCTTCCCAGTTGTCCACTCCCGGAATGAACACTGCTGACAGTGCGCTTACGTGATTCTCCACCCAGTGAAGAATTCTGGTGGCTTCTACCATCGCCACCCTGCTCCTTGTGCCGCCTTGGTGGTTTACATGAGCTACTGCGGTGATATAGTCTGACTGAATCAGAACCGGTTGGTCGCGAAGCAGGGTCTCCGCTTGACTTAGGGCGTTGTATATGGCCCTTAGTTCCAGGATATTGATGTGAAGGCAAGTTTCCTGCCTTGACCACAGCCCTTGGAAATTTCTTCCCTGTGTGACTGCCCCCCACCCTCGGAGGCTTGCATCCGTGGTCACCAGGACCCAGTCCTGAATGCCGAATCTGCGACCTTCGAGAAGGTGAGCACTCTGCAGCCACCACAGGAGAGACACCCTGGCTCTGGGGGATAGGGTGATTAACCGATGCATCTGAAGATGTGATCCGGACCACTTGTCCAGTAAGTCCCATTGGAAGGTCCTCGTATGGAACCTGCCGAAGGGAATGGCCTCGTATGATGCCACCCTCCTTCCCAGGACTCGAGTGCAGTGATGCACTGACACCTGTTTTGGTTTTAATAGATTCCTGACCAGTGTCACGAGCTCCTGAGCTCTCTCTATCGGGAGATAAACCCTTTTCTGGTCTGTGTCTAGGATCATGCCTAGGAGAGGCAGATGAGCTGTAAGAACCAACTGCGACTTTTGAATATATAGAATCCAGCCGTGTTGCCGTTACACTTCCAGAGAAAGTGATACGCTGTTCAGCAACTGCTCTCTTGATCTCGCTTTTATGAGGAGATCGTCCAAGTACGTGATAATAGTGACACCTTGCTTCCGCAGGAGCACCATCATTTCCGCCATTACCTTGGTGAATATTCTCAAGGCCGTGGAGAGACCAAACGGCAACGTCTGAAATTGGTAATGACAATCCCGTACCGCAATTCTTCTGAGGTACGCCTGATGAGGTGGATAAATGGGGACATGAAGGTATGCATCCTTTGTCCCGAGTCACCATAAAATCTCCCCCTTTCAGGCTTGCAATAACCGCTCTTAGCGATTCCATCTTGAACTTGAACCTTTTCAGGTATATGTTCAGGGATTTTAAATTCAATATGGGTCCGACCGAACCGTCTGGTTTCGGGACTACAACATGGTCGAATAATAACCCCCTCCTTGTTGAAGGAGGGGAACCTTGACCACCACCTGTTGAATATACAATTTGTGAATTGCAGTTAACGGTTTCCCTCTCGTGGGGGGGAAGCCGGCAGGGCCGTCGGTGAGGGGGCATCTTCTCAAAGTCCAGCTTGTATCCCTGAGACCCAATATCTATTGCCCAGGGATCTAACAGGGAGTGAACCCACTTGTGGCTGAACTTACGAAGGCGTGCCCCCACCGGGCCTAGCTCCGCATGTGGAGCCCCAGCGACATGCGGTGGATTTTTGTAGAGGCCGGGGAGGACTTCTGTTCCTGGGAACTAGCTGTGTTGTGCAGCTTCTTTCCTCTGCCCCCGCCTCTGGCAAGAAAGGACGCACCTCGGACTTTCTTGTTTCTTTATTCGAAAGGCTGCATTTGATAATGTCGTGCTTTCCTAGGCTGTGCAGGAATATAAGGCAAAATATCAGAACTACCAGCTATAGCTGTGGAGACCAGGTCCGAGAACCCTTCTCCACACAATCCTCAGCCTTCCATATGCCTCTTAAGTCGGCATCATCTGTCCATTGCATATTCTACAGGACACGTCAAGCAGAAATCGACATAGCTTTGACTCTAGGACCCAGTATACTCATGTCTCTTTGGGCATGTTTTATATATATATATATACCTATCTCTTAAGACAGCATCTTTAATATATATATATCTCTATATATACATATATATATATATATCTATATGCATACTAGGGTCTCAATCTCTGCTGATAAGGTACCTGTCCACGCTGCCACAGCACTATAAACCCATGCCGACACAATCGCCGGTCTGAGTAGTGTACTAGAATATGCACGCTATCTGCAGGATCCCTGAGAATAGCTAGTGACACCCTAGGGGAAGATTCCCATCACATCCTGGCCCTATTGGGGAAAGGATACTGCCTGAGAATTTTTTGTGGGAAGCTGCAGTCTCTTGTCTGGAGATTCCCGCTCTTTTTCCGAATGAGAGGAAGGGAATTTTACCTCAGCTTTCTTCCCCGTAACATGTGTACCCTTGTGTCAGGGACAAATGAGTCATCAGTGATATGCAAATCATCTTTTATTACAATAATCATATATTGAATACCTTTCAGCCATTTTGGCTGTAACTTTGCATTATCATAGTCGACACTGGAGTCAAACTCCGTGTCGATATCAGTGTTTATTATTTTGGATAGTGAGCATTGTGAGACTCTGAAGGTCTCTGTGACATAGGGACAGACATGGGTAGATTTCCTGTCTGTTCTCTAATCTTTTGTGCAATAAATTCACCTCAGCACTTACACATATCCAAACAGGTGTCGGCGTTGTCGACGGAGACACCCTCTCACACACACATTTGCTCTATCTCCTCCTTAGGGGAACCTTTTACCTCAGACATGTCGACACACACGTACCGACACACCACACACACAGGGGATGCTCTATTTGAAGACCGTTCCCCCACAAGGCCCTTTGGAGAGACAGAGAGTATGCCAGCACACACCCCAGCGCTATATGACCCAGGAATCACACAGTAACTTAGTGTTAACCCAGTAGCTGCTGTATATATTGTTTTTACGCCAAATTTATGTGGCCCCCCTCTCTTTTTCACCCTCTCTATCGTGCTTCTGCAGGGGAGAGCCTGGGGAGCTTCCTCTCAGCGGAGCTGTGGAGAGAAAATGGCGCTGGTGAGTGCTGAGGAAGAAGGCCCCGCCCCCTCAGCGGCGGGCTTCTCCCGTGATTTTGTGTAAAATTAATGGCGGGGGCTCATGCATATAACAGTGTCCAACTGTATATATGCTGCTTTTTGCCAGGAGGTAATCAATTGCTGCCCAGGGCGCCCCCCCCCTGCGCCCTGCACCCTACAGTGACCAGAGTGTGTGGGTAAGTGTGGGCGCAATGGCGCACAGCTGCAGTGCTGTGCGCTACCTCATATGAAGACAGTCTTCTGCCGCCGATTTTGACGTCTTCTTGCTTCAACCCGCCGGCTTCTGTCTTCTGGCTCTGCGAGGGGGACGGCGGCGCGGCTCCGGGAACGGACGACCAAGTTTAAGTTCCTGTGTTCGATCCCTCTGGAGCTAATGGTGTCCAGTAGCCTAAGAAGCGCAACCTAGCCGCAGTTAGTAGGTTTGCTTCTCTCCACTCAGTCCCACATAGCAGAGAGTCTGTTGCCAGCAGAAGCTCTCTGAAAATAAAAAACCTAACTAAAATACTTTCTTATTAGCAAGCTCAGCAGAGCTCACTAAAATGCACCCAGCTCTGTCCGGGCACAGATTCTAACTGAGGTCTGGAGGAGGGGCATAGAGGGAGGAGCCAGTGCACACCAGTAGTACTAAATCTTTCTTAGAGTGCCCAGTCTCCTGCGGAGCCCATCTATTCCCCATGGTCCTTACGGAGTCCCCAGCATCCACTAGGACGTTAGAGAAATATATATATATATAACTTGCAGTGTCGTGTCTTTTTGTTCTGAGTGCCGCCGTACAAGACTTGTGTGTGTGTGTGTGTGTGTGTGTGTGTGTGTGTGTGTGTGTGTATATATGTATATATATTATATATATTTATTTCTCTTACGTCCTAGAGGATGCTGGGGACTCCGTAAGGACCATGGGGATAGACGGGCTCCGCAGGAGACATGGGCACTTTAAGAAAGACTTTAGATCTGGGTGTGCACTGGCTCCTCCCTCTATGCCCCTCCTCCAGACCCCAGTTTAATACTGTGCCCAGTGGAGACTGGGTGCTTTTCAGTGAGCTCTCCTGAGCTTGCTGACAAAGTATTTTGTTAGGTTTTTTATTTTCAGGGAGCCTGCTGGCAACAGACTCCCTGCATCGAGGGACTGAGGGGAGAGAAGCAGCCCTACTCATGTGAGTTGCAAGGTCCTGCTTCTTAGGCTACTGGACACCATTAGCTCCAGAGGGACTGGTACGCAGGATCTCGCCCTTGCCGTCCGACCCAAAGCCGCGCCGCCGTCCCCCTCGCAGAGCCGGAAGATAGAAGCTGGGTGAGTATGAGATGAGAAGTAAAGAAGACTTCAGAGGCGGCAGAAGACTTCATGATCTTCACTGAGGTAACGCACAGCACTGCAGCTGTGCGTCATTGCTGCCATACACCTCACACACGGCAGTCACTGTAAGGGTGCAGGGCGCTGGGGGGTGGGGGGGGCGCCCTGGGCAGCATGTAAACCTCTTTTCTGGCAAAATAGGACATATACAGCTAACCACTGTATATATAAAGAGCCCCCGCCAGTGTACAGTATATTTGAGCGGGACAGAAGCCCGCCATCGAGGGGGCGGGGCTTCTCCCTCAGCACTCACCAGCGCCATTTTTTCTCCACAGCACAGCTGAGAGGAAGCTCCCCGGACTCTCCCCTGCTTATACCACGGTAGAAAAGAGGGTTTCAAAGAAGAGGGGGGCACATAATTCGGCGCAGATAATATATAACAGCGCTACTGGGTAAAACATTAAATTACTGTGTTTTTTTACTGGGTCATATAGCGCTGGGGTGTGTGCTGGCATACTCTATCTCTTTCTCTCCAAAGGGCCTTGCGGGGGAACTGTCTTCAGATAAGAGGGTTCCCTGAGTGTGTGGTGTCGGTACGCGTGTGTCGACATGTCTGAGGTAAAAGGCTCTCCTAAGAAGGAGATGGAGCAAATGTGTGTGTGGTGTCTCCGTCGACAACGCCGACACCTGACTGGATATGTGGAATTAAGTGCTAAGGTATATTTATTGCACAAAAGATTAGAGAACAGACAGGGAATCTACCATGTCTGTCCCTATGTCGCAGGGACCTTCAGAGTCTCAAAACGCCCACTATCCAAAATAATAGACACTGATACCGACACGGAGTCTGACTCCAGTGTCGACTACGATAATGCAAAGTTACAGCCAAAACTGGCAGAAAAATATTGTAATAAAAAATGTTTTGCATATCACTGATGACTCATCTGTCCCTGACACGAAGGTACACATGTTTAAGAGGAAGAAAGCTGAGGTAAATTTCCCCCCTCTCATGAAGAAAAAGAGCGGGAATCTCCAGACAAGAAACTGCAGATTCCCAAAAAGAATTCTCATGGCGTATCCTTTCCCTGCTAGGGCCAGGATACGATGGGAATCTTCCCCTAGGGTGGACAAGGCATTGATACGTTTACCCAAAAGGTAGCACTGACTTAACAGCTATCCTCAGGGATCCTGCAGATAGCACGCAGTAAAAGTACTTTGAAGTCCATTTACACACATTCTGGTACACTACTCAGACCGGCGATTGTGTCGGCATGGGTTTATAGCGCTGTAGCAGCGTGGACAGATACCTTATCAGCGGAGATTGACACCCTAGATAAGGATACCATGTTTTTGACCCTAGGATATATATATATATATATATATATATATATATATATATATATATATATATATATATATATATGTGATAGCCAGGAAGTGCCGCGCCACTTGTGATAACACAACTCCCAAATAAATCAAAAACACTCCCAATTATTTGGGCGTCAGCTGTCCCCTAAAAAGGCGGCAATGGTAGGTTGCCGCAAGTACGAAATGGGTATAACGAATAGGGGTTCAAAGCGACCTTAGGTGTTCATATGTTATCAAATAAAAAGAATAAATTATTTCTTATATAAAAAATTTTTTTATATTTTATTAATACTGGTTCACAACACTAAAAAGTATCTAAAAACAATAGGTAGCCAATAATAAATTATGATAAAATGAACTTTCTAGAACATATCCAATTTCAAAAAGGAGGGGGGGAAAATGGATATAGATTTTTTAAAAAGAGAGAAATCTCCTCGATAAAGTGCATATAGTATGTGCAAAAAAATTCCTTAGATAAAGTGCATGCAGTACGTGCAAAATGCAAAGTAAATATTTCAAGAGTCTTAACTGATATGTCTGGAGGTCTCTGGGTAAAGGGCCTTTACCCAGAGACCTCCAGACATATCAGTTAAGACTCTTGAAATATTTACTTTGCATTTTGCACGTACTGCATGCACTTTATCTAAGGAATTTTTTTGCACATACTATATGCACTTTATCGAGGAGATTTCTCTCTTTTTAAAAAAATCTATATCCATTTTTCCCCCCTCCTTTTTGAAATTGGATATGTTCTAGAAAGTTCATTTTATCATAATTTATTATTGGCTACCTATTGTTTTTAGATACTTTTTAGTGTTGTGAACCAGTATTAATAAAATATAAAAATTTTTTTTATATAAGAAATAATTTATTCTTTTTATTTGATAACATATGAACACCTAAGGTCGCTTTGAACCCCTATTCGGTATACATATATATATATATATATATATATATATATATATATATATATATAAAGATGCTGTCTTATATATAAGACATGCCCAAAGAGACATTGGTCTACTGGGTTCTAGAGTCAACGCTATGTTGATTTCTGCTAGACGTGTCCTGTGGAACATGCAATGGACAGGTGATGCCGACTAAAAGAGGCATATGGAGGTTTTACCTTACAAGGCTGAGGAATTGTGTGGAGAAGAGCTCTCGGACCTGGTCTCCACAGCTATAGCTGGTAATTCTGATCTTTTGCCTTATATTCCCTCACTGCCTAAGAAAGCACGACATTATCAAATGCAGTCCTTTCAGTCGCAGAAAAACAAGAAAGTACGAGGAGCGTCCTTTCTTACCAGAGGTAAGGGCACAGGGCACAGCTAGTTCCCAGGAACAGAAGTCCTCCCCGGCCTCTACTAAATCTACTGCATGACGTTGGGGCTCCGCTAAGGGAGTCCGCCCCAGTGGGAGCACGTCTTCAACTCTTCAGCCACATCTGAGTTCACTCACAGGTGGATCCCAGGGAAATAAAAATTGGTTCTCAGGGTTACAAGCTGGAATTCGAAGAGGTGCCTCCTCGCCGGTTTTCCTTATCGGACCTACTGGCTTCTCCCCCAGAAAGGGAGATAATATTAAATACAATTCACACATTGTATCTCCAACAGGTGGTGCTCAAGGTTCCCCTCCTGCAACAAGGAAGGGGATATTGCTCAACCTTGGCTGTAGTCCCGAAACCGGACGGTTCGGTCAGACCTATTTTAAAATTAAAATCTCTGAACCTATACTTGAAAAGGTTCAAATTAAAAATGGAATCGCTCAGAGCGATCATCGCCAGCCTGGAAGGGGGAGATTTGATGGTGTATCTAGACATAAAGGCTGCATACCTTCATGTTCCCATTTATCCACCCCATCAGGCGTACCTGAGAATTGCGGTACAGTATTGTGATTACCAATTTCAGGGTAATTGGCCGAAATGATGGTGCTCCTACGCAAGCAAGGAGTCACAATTATCCCATACTTGGACGATCTCCTAATAAGGGCGAGATCAAAAGAGCAGTTGTTGAACAGCGTGTCACTTTCGCTGAAGGTGTCACAGCAACACGGCTGGATTCTCAATATCCTGAAGTCACAGTTGGTTCCTCTGACTCGTCTGCCCTTCTTGGGTATGATTCTGGATACGGACCAGAAATGGGTTTACCTTCAGATAGAGAAGGCCCAGGTACTCATGACTCTGGTCAGGAACCTGTTGATACCAAGACAGGTGTCAGTGCATCACTGCACTCGAGTCCTGGGAAAGATGGTGGCATCATACAAGGCCATTCCCTTCGGCAGGTTCCATGCGAGGACTTTCCAATGGGACCTACTGGACAAGTGGTCCGGGTCACATCTACAGATTCATCAGTTGATCACCCTATCCCCCAGGGCCAGGGTATATCTCCTGTGGTCGCTGCAGAGTGCTCAGCTTCTAGAGGGTCGCAGGTTCGGCATTCAGGACTGGATCCTGGTGACCACGGACGCGAGCCTCCGAGGTTGGGGAGCAGTCACACAGGGAAGAAATTGCCAAGCTCTTTGGTCAAGTCAAGAGACTTGTCTTCACATCAACATCTTGGAACTAAGGGCCATATACAACGCCCTACGTCAAGCGGAGACCTTACTTCGCGACCAACCGGTTCTGATCCAATCAGACAACGTCACCGCAGTAGCTCATGTAAACCGCCAAGGCGGCACAAGGAGCAGAGTGGCGATGGCGGAAGCCACCAGAATTCTTCGCTGGGCGGAGAATCATGTAAGCGCACTGTCAGCAGTGTTCATTCCGGGAGTGAACAACTGGGAAGCAGACTTCCTCAGCAGACACGACCTACATCCTGGAGAGTGGGGACTTCATCAGGAAGTTTTCGCACAGATTGCAAGTCGGTGGGGATTGCTACAGATAGAGATGATGGCGTCCCACCTCAACAAAAAGCTACAGAGGTATTGCGCCAGGTCAAGAGACCCTCAGGCAGTAGCGGTAGATGCCCTAGTGACACCGTGGGTGTTCCAGTCAGTCTATGTATTTCCTCCTCTTCCTCTCATACCCAAGGTGTTGAGAGTAATAAGGAAAAGTGGAGTGAGAACAATCCTCATTGTTCCAGATTGGCCCCGAAGGACCTGGTATCCGGATCTGCAGGAAATGCTTACAGAAGATCCGTGGCCTCTTCCTCTAAGACAGGACCTGTTGCAACAGGGGCCATGTCTGTTCCAAGACTTACCGCGGCTGCGTTTGACGGCATGACGGTTGAACGCCGGATCCTAGCGGAAAAAGGCATTCCGGATGAAGTCATTCCTATGCTGATAAAGGCTAGGAAGAACGTGACATCTAAACATTATCACCGTATATGGCGAAAATATGTTTCTTGGTGTGAGGCCAGGAGTGCTCCTACGGAAGAATTCCATCTGGGCCGTTTCCTTCACTTCCTACAAACTGGGGTGAATTTGGGCCTAAAATTATGCTCCATTAAGGTTCAGATTTCGGCCCTATCCATTTTCTTTCAAAAAGAATTGGCTTCTCTCCCAGAAGTTCAGACTTTTGTGAAGGGAGTGCTGCATTTTCAGCCTCCTTTTTGTACCTCCGGTGGAGCCTTGGGACCTTAACGGGGTGTTAAGTTTCCTTAAGTCACACTGGTTTGAACCACTTAAAACGGTAGAGTTAAAATATCTCACTTGGAAGGTGGTCATGTTATTAGCCGTGGCTGCGGCTAGGCGAGAGTCGGAATTGGCGGCTTTGGTCACATAAAAGCCCCTATCTGGTTTTCCATATGGATAGAGCGGAATTGCAGACCCGTCCTCAATTCCTGCCAAAAGTGGTTTCATCCTTTCATATGAACCAACCTATTGTGGTGCCTGTGGCTACGCGTGACTTGGAGGATTCCGAGTCCCTTGATGTGGTCAGGGCTTTGAAAATTTACGTGGCCAGAGCGGCTAGAGTCAGAGAAACAGAAGCACTGTTTATCCTGTATGCGACCAACAAGATTGGTGCCCCTGCTTCAAAGCAGATTATTGCTCGCTGGATCTGTAACACGATTCAGCAAGCGCATTCTACGGCTGGATTGCTGTTACCAAAATCGGTCAAGGCTCATTCCACTAGGAAAGTGGACTCTTCTTGGGCGGCTGCCCGAGGGGTCTCGGCACTACAGCTGTGCCGAGCTGCTACTTGGTCGGGGTCAAACTCCTTTGCAAAGTTCTAGAAGTTTGATACCCTGGCTGAGGAGGACCTCCTATTTGCTCAGTCGGTGCTGCAGAGTCATCCGCACTCTCGCCCGTTTGGGAGCTTTGGTATAATCCCCATGGTCCTTACGGAGTCCCCAGCATCCTCTAGGACGTAAGAGAAAATAAGATTTTAAACCTACCAGTAAATCTTTTTCTCGTAGTCCGTAGAGGATGCTGGGCGCCCGTCCCAAGTGCGGACTACTTCTGCAATACTTGTATATAGTTATTGCTTAAATAAGGGTTATGTTTTAGTTGCATCGGTTTTGAACTGATGCTATGTTGTTTCATACTGTTAACTGGGTAGTTTATCACAAGTTATACGGTGTGATTGGTGTGGCTGGTATGAATCTTGCCCTTGGATTAACAAAAATCCTTTCCTCGTACTGTCCGTCTCCTCTGGGCACAGTTTCTCTAACTGAGGTCTGGAGGAGGGGCATAGAGGGAGGAGCCAGTGCACACCCAGATCTAAAGTCTTTCTTAAAGTGCCCATGTCTCCTGCGGAGCCCGTCTGTCCCCATGGTCCTTACGGAGTCCCCAGCATCCTCTACGGACTACGAGAAAAAGATTTACCGGTTGGTTTAAAATCTTATTATATCTCTATCTATCTATCTATCTATCTATCTATCTATCTATCTATCTATATATCCATGCAGTGTCGTTGGCACTCATATACAAATCACATGGCCGGGGTGCCCTCCTTCAAATTGTATACAATGTGAATGGCTTGTAATAATAGGAAACACAGTCCACTGTTCCCGTGTCACAAAACCAGGCGGCACTCCACGGACTTAGTGAAACAGTAAAATTTCTAGATCAAACAACATGAGGGTCCAAAATTGTACATATATTTCTATATCTCCTATATAATAGCCCAGATCTGTGACTCGGTGCCTGTGTGTATAACGCTGGGCGTGGCTAGGAGCTCTCATTGGGTTAGTGGCAGGTCTATCACACCTAGTCAATAGCTGATTGGGCGAGAAACGCCCTCCCTCACAGGTAACATCCAATGGGACGCTCTGCCCTTTGCCTGCTGTGTTTTCCCAGAGCAGGATTAACAATGGGACTGATGGAGATGCAGCTCCAGGTCCACACCCCAAAATAGTCCCACTGCATCTGCAGCAACATACCCTCCAACAATTTACACATAAAAATTGATACAAATTCGAAAAGAGGGCATGGCCACAGATACAGCAAAGTGACCACGCCCCTTTCCTATACTTTCAATGGAAGTTTGGAGAGTCAAAAATCAGTACAGACCATAAAAAAAAGGGACTGCACCTGCAAAAAAGGTGCAGCTGGAGGGAATACCACTGCATCTGAAGCAAGTCTCTGCGCTGTAGATAGGGAAAAAAAAAAAAGATTTTACTTACCGATAAATCTATTTCTCGTAGTCCGTAGTGGATGCTGGGGACTCCGTCAGGACCATGGGGAATAGCGGCTCCGCAGGAGACAGGGCACAAAAGTAAAAGCTTTAGGATCAGGTGGTGTGCACTGGCTCCTCCCCCTATGACCCTCCTCCAAGCCTCAGTTAGGATACTGTGCCCGGACGAGCGTACACAATAAGGAAGGATTTTGAATCCCGGGTAAGACTCATACCAGCCACACCAATCACACTGTACAACCTGTGATCTGAACCCAGTTAACAGCATGATAACAGCGGAGCCTCTGAAAAGATGGCTCACAACAATAATAACCCGATTTTTGTAACAATAACTATGTACAAGTATTGCAGACAATCCGCACTTGGGATGGGCGCCCAGCATC
This sequence comes from Pseudophryne corroboree, assembly GCF_028390025.1. NCBI lineage: Eukaryota > Metazoa > Chordata > Amphibia > Anura > Myobatrachidae > Pseudophryne > Pseudophryne corroboree. The sequence goes on along the minus strand of NC_086453.1, from coordinate 57,911,906 downwards.
CACTACGGACTACGAGAAATAGATTTATCGGTAAGTAAAATCTTATTTTCTCTGACGTCCTAGTGGATGCTGGGGACTCCGTCAGGACCATGGGGATTATACCAAAGCTCCCAAACGGGCGGGAGAGTGCGGATGACAATGCAAGCACCGAATGAGAGATCTCCAGGTCCTCTTTAGCCAGGGTATCAAATTTGTAGAATTTTACAAACGTGTTCTCCCCCGACCACGTAGCTGCTCGGCAGAGTTGTAATGCCGAGACCCCTCGGGCAGCCGCCCAGGATGAGCCCACCTTCCTTGTGGAATGGGCCTTGACAGATTTAGGCTGTGGCAGGCCTGCCACAGAATGTGCAAGTTGAAATGTGCTACAAATCCAACGAGCAATCGTCTGCTTAGAAGCAAGAGCACCCAGTTTGTTGGGTGCATACAGGATAACAGCGAGTCAGTTTTCCTGACTCCAGCCGTCCTGGAAACCTATATTTTCAGGGCCCTGACAACATCTAGCAACTTGGAGTCCTCCAAGTCCCTAGTAGCCGCAGGTACCACAATAAGCTGGTTCAGGTGAAACGCTGACACCACCTTAGGAAGAAACTGGGGACGAGTCCGCAGCTCTGCCCTGTCCGAATGGACAATCAGATATGGCTTTTGTGAGACAAAACAGCTAATTCTGACACTCGCCTGGCCGAGGCCAGGGCCAACAGCATGGTCACTTTTCATGTGAGATATTTCAAATCCACAGATTTGAGCGGTTTAAAATGTGATTTGAGGAATCCCAGAACTACGTTGAGATCCCACAGTGCCACTGGAGGCACAAAAAGGGGGTTGTATATGCAATACTCCCTTGACAAACTTCTGGACTTCAGGAACTGAAGCCAATTCTTTCTGGAAGAAAATTGACAGGGCCGAAATTTGAACCTTAATGGACCCCAATTTGAGGCCCATAGACACTCCTGTTTGCAGGAAATGCAGGAATCGACCGAGTTGAAATTTCTTCGTGGGGCCTTCCTGGCCTCACACCACGCAACATATTTTCGCCACATGTGGTGATAATGTTTTGTGGTCACCTCCTTCCTGGCTTTGACCAGGGTAGGAATGACCTCTTCCGGAATGCCTTTTTCCCTTAGGATCTGGCGTTCCACCGCCATGCCGTCAAACGCAGCCGCGGTAAGTCTTGGAACAGACCTGGTACTTGCTGAAGCAAGTCCCTTCTTAGCGGCAGAGGCCATGAGTCCTCTGTGAGCATTTCTTGAAGTTCCGGGTGCCACGTCCTTCTTGGCCAATCCGGAGCCACGAGTATAGTTCTTACTCCTCTACGTCTTATAATTCTCAGTACCTTGGTTATGAGAAGCAGAGGAGGGAACACATACACCGACTGGGACACCCACGGTGTTACCAGAACGTCCACAGATATTGCTTGAGGGTCTCTTGACCTGGCGCAATACCTGTCCAGTTTTTTGTTCAGGCGGGATGCCATCATGTCCACCTTTGGTCTTTCCCAACGGTTCACAATCATGTGGAATACTTCCCGATGAAGTCCCCACTCTCCCGGGTGGAGGTCGTGTCTGCTGAGGAAGTCTGCTTCCCAGTTGTCCACTCCCGGAATGAACACTGCTGACAGTGCTATCACATGATTTTTCGCCCAGCGAAGAATCCTTGCAGTTTCTGCCATTGCCCTCCTGCTTCTTGTGTCGCCCTGTCTGTTTACGTGGGCGACTGCCGTGATGTTGTCCCACTGGATCAATACCGGCTGACCTTGAAGCAGAGGTCTTGCTAAGCTTAGAACATTGTAAATTGCCCTTAGCTCCAGTATATTTATGTGGAGAGAAGTCTCCAGACTTGATCACACTCCCTGGAAATTTTTTCCCTGTGTGACTGCTCCCCAGCCTCTCAGGCTGGCATCCGTGGTCACCAGGACCCAGTCCTGAATGCCGAATCTGCGGCCCTTTAGTAGATGAGCACTCTGCAGCCACCGCAGAAGAAACACCCTTGTCCTTGGAGACAGGGTTATCCGCTGATGCATCTGAAGATGCGATCCGGACCATTTTTCCAGCAGATCCCACTGAAAAGTTCTTGCGTGAAATCTACCGAATGGAATCGCTTCGTAAGAAGCCACCATTTTTCCCAGGACCCTTGTGCAATGATGCACTGACACTTTTCCTGGTTTTAGGAGGTTCCTGACTAGCTCGGATAACTCCCTGGCTTTCTTCTCCGGGAGAAACACCTTTTTCTGGACTGTGTCCAGAATCATCCCTAGGAACAGCAGACGTGTCGTCGGAAACAGCTGCGGTTTTGGAATATTTAGAATCCACCCGTGCTGTCGTAGAACTACTTGAGATAGTGCTACTCCGACCTCCAACTGTTCTCTGGACCTTGCCCCTATCAGGAGATCGTCCATTTTCTTTGAAGAAGAATCATCATTTCGGCCATTACCTTGGTAAGGACCCGGGGTGCCGTGGACAATCCAACCGGCAGCGTCTGAAACTGATAGTGACAGTTCTGTACCACGAACCTGAGGTACCCTTGGTGAGAAGGGCAATTTGGGACATGGAGGTAAGCATCCCTGATGTCCCGGGACACCATATAGTCCCCTTCTTCCTGGTTCGCTATCACTGCTCTGAGTGACTCCATCTTGATTTGAACCTTTGTATGTAAGTGTTCAACTATTTCAGATTTAGAATAGGTCTCACCGAGCCGTCTGGCTTCAGTACCACAATATAGTGTGGAATAATACCCCTTTCCTTGTTGTAGGAGGGGTACTTTGATTATCACCTGCTGGGAATACAGCTTGTGAATTGTTTCCACTACTGCCTCCCTGTCGGAGGGAGACGTTGGTAAAGCAGACTTCAGGAACCTGCGAGGGGGAGACGTCTCAAAATTCCAATCTGTACCCCTGGGATACTACTTGTAGGATCCAGGGGTCCACTTGCGAGTGAGCCCACTGCGTGCTGAAACTCTTGAGACGATCCCCCCCCACCGCACCTGAGTCCGCTTGTACGGCCCCAGCGTCATGCTGAGGACTTGGCAGAAGCGGTGGAGGGCTTCTGTTTCTGGGAATGGGCTGCCTGCTGCAGTCTTCTTCCCTTTCCTCTATCCCATGGCAGATATGACTGGCCTTTTGCCCGCTTGCCCTTATGGGGACGAAAGGACTGAGGCTGAAAAGACGTTGTCTTTTTCTCCTTTATACGGCAATACTTCCATGTGCCGTTTGGAATCTGCATCACCTGACCACTGTCGTGTCCATAAACAACTTCTGGCAGATATGGACATCGCACTTACTCTTAATGCCAGAGTGCAAATATCCCTCTGTGCATCTCGCATATATAGAAATGCATCCTTTAAATGCTCTATAGTCAATAAAATACTGTCCCTGTCAAGGGTATCAATATTTTCAGTCAGGGAATCCGACCAAGCCACCCCAGCGCTGCACATCCAGGCTGAGGCGATCGCTGGTCGCAGTATAACACCAGTATGTGTGTATATACTTTTTAGGATATTTTCCAGCCTCCTATCAGCTGGCTCCTTGAGGGCGGCCCTATCTGGAGACGGTACCGCCACTTGTTTTGATAAGCGTGTGAGCGCCTTATCCACCCTAAGGGGTGTTTCCCAACGCGCCCTAACTTCTGGCGGGAAAGGGTATACCGCCAATAATTTTCTATCGGGGGAAACCCACGCATCATCACACACTTCATTTAATTTATCTGATTCAGGAAAAACTACAGGTAGTTTTTTCACACTCCACATAATACCCTTTTTTGTGGTACTTGTAGTATCAGAAATATGTAACACCTCCTTCATTGCCCTTAACAAGTAACGTGTGGCCCTAAAGGAAAATACGTTTGTTTCTTCACCGTCGACACTGGAATCAGTGTCCGTGTCTGTGTCGACCGACTGAGGTAAAAGGACGTTTTAACGCCCCTGACGGTGTTCGAGACGCCTGGACAGGTACTAATTGGTTTGCCGGCCGTCTCATGTCGTCAACCGACCTTGCAGCGTGTTGACATTCTCACGTAATTCCTTAAATAAGCCATCCATTCCGGTGTCGACTCCCTAGAGAGTGACATCACCATTACAGGCAATTGCTCCGCCTCCTCACCAACATCGTCCTCATACATGTCGACACACACGTACCGACACACAGCACACACACAGGGAATGCTCTGATAGAGGACAGGACCCCACTAGCCCTTTGGGGAGACAGAGGGAGAGTTTGCCAGCACACACCAAAAACGCTATAATTATACAGGGACAACCTTTATATAAGTGTTTTTCCCTTATAGCATTTTAATATATATATATATATAGTCATATCGCCAAATAAGTGCCCCCCCTCTCTGTTTTAACCCTGTTTCTGTAGTGCAGTGCAGGGGAGAGCCTGGGAGCCTTCCCACCAGCATTTCTGTGAGGGAAAATGGCGCTGTGTGCTGAGGAGAATAGGCCCCGCCCCCTTTTCGGCGGGCTTCTTCTCCCGTTTTTCTGAGACCTGGCAGGGGTTAAATACATCCATATAGCCCCCAGGGGCTATATGTGATGTATTTTTAGCCAGAATAAGGTACTATCATTGCTGCCCAGGGCGCCCCCCCCAGCGCCCTGCACCCTCAGTGACCGCTGCTATGAAGTGTGCTGACAACAATGGCGCACAGCTGCAGTGCTGTGCGCTACCTTATGAAGACTGAAAAGTCTTCTGCCGCCGGTTTCTGGACCTCTTCACTTTTCGGCATCTGCAAGGGGGTCGGCGGCGCGGCTCCGGGACGAACCCCAGGGTGAGACCTGTGTTCCGACTCCCTCTGGAGCTAATGGTGTCCAGTAGCCTAAGAAGCCAATCCATCCTGCACGCAGGTGAGTTCACTTCTCTCCCCTAAGTCCCTCGATGCAGTGAGCCTGTTGCCAGCAGGACTCCCTGAAAATAAAAAACCTAACAAAACTTTTACTCTAAGCAGCTCTTTAGGAGAGCCACCTAGATTGCACCCTTCTCGGCCGGGCACAAAAATCTAACTGAGGCTTGGAGGAGGGTCATAGGGGGAGGAGCCAGTGCACACCACCTGATCCTAAAGCTTTTACTTTTGTGCCCTGTCTCCTGCGGAGCCGCTATTCCCCATGGTCCTGACGGAGTCCCCAGCATCCACTAGGACGTCAGAGAAATCTTTTTACTGCAGCATCCTATGTCCTGCCGCTAGTCCGTCTGCCCCCCTCCGGCAATCCCCACTCCCTAGCCGCAGCACAGGTGGAACAAAAGCTGCTGCGGCCACCGGCATAGATGTGTATGAAAGCGCCGCAGCGGAAGGCTTTCATAGGCCTCCCTGCGCCGCATACTCTCTGAGCCCTGGAGCCTCCTCTGCGCGTGATGTCACAAGTGCCTCCCGGCCATAGCCGCGCCCAGATCCCCAGAGGCCCTGACTCCACAACACAGCACCTGGGATGCTGGCCTGGAAGCCCCGAGATGGCTAATGTAACGGATAGAGTGGGTGATAACGTGGAGGGTAATGTCTGGACGCTGAATCAATGTAAAAGGTGACAGTGCTGTGCAGTGCAGGGGGTGTGCAGTCAGGGCTGGTGCTAGGGTGTTCAGCGCCCCCCTGCAAACTGTAAATTTACACCCTTGCATACTTTAAAAAGGGACAGCGCACATAATACCCCCTGTAGTAGAGACACTTACACATGTAACACCCCCTGTAGCAGAGCCGCTTACACACGTAACACCCCCTGTAGCAGTGACGCTTACACACGTAACGCCCCCTGTACCAGTGACGCTTATACATGTAACGCCCCCTGTAGCAGAGCCGCTTACACACGTAACACCCCCTGTAGCAGTGACGCTTACACACGTAACACCCCCTGTAGCAGTGACGCTTACACACGTAACGCCCCCTGTAGCAGTGATGCTTACACACGTAACACCCCCTGTAGCAGTGACGCTTACACATGTAACGCCCCCTGTAGCAGAGCCGCTTACACACGTAACACCCCCTGTAGCAGTGACGCTTACACACGTAACACCCCCTGTAGCAGTGACGCTTACACACGTAACGCCCCCTGTAGCAGAGCCGCTTACACACGTAACACCCCCTGTAGCAGTGACGCTTACACACGTAACACCCCCTGTAGCAGTGACGCTTACACACGTAACACCCCCTGTAGCAGTGACGCTTACACACGTAACGCCCCCTGTAGCAGTGACTCTTACACACGTAACGCCCCCTGTAGCAGTGACACTTACACACGTAACACCCCCTGTAGCAGTGACGCTTACACACGTAACACCCCCTGTAGCAGTGACGCTTACACACGTAACACCCCCTGTAGCAGTGACGCTTACACACGTAACACCCCCTGTAGCAGTGACGCTTACACACGTAACACCCCCTGTAGCAGTGACGCTTACACACGTAACGCCCCCTGTAGCAGTGACACTGACACTTACGTAACGCCCCCTGTAGCAGTGACGCTTACACACGTAACACCCCCTGTAGCAGTGACGCTTACACACGTAACGCCCCCTGTAGCAGTGACGCTTACACACGTAACGCCCCCTGTAGCAGTGACGCTTACACACGTAACGCCCCCTGTAGCAGTGACGCCCCCTGTAGCAGTGACGCTTACACACGTAACGCCCCCTGTAGCGGTGACGCTTACACACGTAACGCCCCCTGTAGCAGTGACGCTTACACAAGTAACACCCCCTGTACCAGTGACGCTTACACACGTAACGCCCCCTGTAGCAGTGATGCTTACACACGTAACGCCCCCTGTAGCAGTGACGCCCCCTGTAGCAGTGACGCTTACACACGTAACGCCCCCTGTAGCGGTGACGCTTACACACGTAACGCCCCCTGTACCAGTGACGCTTAGACACGTAACGCCCCCTGTAGCAGTGACGCTTACACAAGTAACACCCCCTGTAGCAGTGACGCCCCCTGTAGCAGTGACGCTTACACACGTAACGCCCCCTGTACCAGTGACGCTTACACACATAACGCCTCCTGTAGCAGTGACACTTACACACATAACGCCTCCTGTAGCAGTGACACTTACACACATAACGCCTCCTGTAGCAGTGAGGCTTACACACGTAAAGCCCCCCTGTACAGGTGATGCTTACACACATTATGACGCAGTCACACATACACACACAACATACACACATATATTATATATATATATATATATGTGTATATATATATATATATATATACACACACACACACACACACACACACACACACACACACATACATACTGTACATACATTACACACATACACAGTCACACATATATACAGTATACACAGACACTGTACCATACCTCCCAACATGACCCTCCTGACACACACTCACTCTCTTTCCAGACACTTACCTAATGAAGTCTGGCTGGCCGAAGCTGTAGCAGCTCATCCTCCTGCTGCAGCATGGTCCAGTCTAGCTCTGCCCCTTATTCCCATCTAGCCACGCCCCCTTTGGCTCCTGCCCGGCCACTGAATGTCACACAGGGGAGAGGAGATTTTGTGCTGCCAGCCTCTGCATGTGTGACAGAAGTCGGCAGCAGCAGCAGGGATAGCAGCAGCAGCTCAGCACAGGGATGCGGAGCAGGGAGAACGCCTCTCCTTCCTGGTGCCTCCCTGCACTGCATCCCTTTGCTGAGCAGCTAGCGCCGAGCCTGTTTGCAGTTTCACTGACACTGCACAGCACTCTCACCTTTTACATTGATTCAGCGAGTCAGTCCGTTCTGCCAGCCAGTCTCTATTGTTAGTACCAGTGTCCCAACGCGCCACATTACAGGGAAGCAGACGCACTAAAAAAAAACTACAGCTCCCAGCAGCCCTTAGCGCCGAAGCATTCCTGCCCTTAGGGCTGCTGGGAGCTGTAGTTTATTGAGTGCATCTTCTTCCCTGTAATGCGGCGCGTTGGGACACTGGTTCTAACAATAGTGACTGGCTGCTTGGCTGCTGTGCGAGACTCCGGGGGAGCCACTGCCAAAGGGAGGACAGCAGCTTAGCTGCTGACAGGAGGAGAAGCATTACCCGCCCCTCCCCCACTCGCAATACCTCCGTGCCCCATCAGCGGCACTCCCACACACCCGCGGTAGCTCCTGACCCCCTCCCCCACCCGCCGCACCACTTCATCCGCCCCTCCCCCACCCGGGGCACCCCCGCAACTGCTCCTCCCCCACCCGCGGTGGCTCCGGACCCCCGCCTCGGCACCCACGCACCCTCCCCCACCCGCGGCACCACCGCACCAGCCCCTCCCCACACCTGCGGCACTATCGCAACTGCCCCTCCCGCGCCCTCCCCAGATCCCATCCAAGTCTTCCCCGCACCCGCCACTCCCCCAACCAAAGCACCTACTAGGTGATTCATCAGGCCCTGCGTGCGCTGTTCACGCCGTTGCAAGGGGCTTCGACCCTTTAACCATTGCACGCCCTTTGTCTGTGCAATATTTAACCACTCACACAATTACGATTGGACGTAATACTCCATATGATAAAAAATATTGCACGCCACAAGGGTGGACAAAGGGGTAAGGGGGCGTAGCCCCTTACGACGGTGTGAAGATTGCCCGCAGGGCGCGATTAATCACTATATATATATATATATATATATATATATATACACACAACTGAAAACATCCGGCACTCAGAAAAAATGAATAAATGCCAGGGTGCCCTCCTAATAGTAATGCAGTGGAGGTATCCTTCCCCACCTGTGGCTCAGGTGTTAGCAGCAAAGGAAATGAGGCGGCACTCCATGGACTTATGCAAAAAAAAATTGGTATTCAAAGCATAGTGACAACAAGTAACATCGTGTCCAAAGAAACAAAATGCAGGTATCTTACAACGTTTCAAGGCATGGCAGCCTTTTCATCAGGTAGGGTAAACCCTGGTGCTGTGGAAAACAGAAAATAAAGAACCAAACCAAACCAAGAGACACTCACCTGTTAAATAGCGTGGAGTACAGGAGAGAGGTGTTCCCGGCGTCTGTGACTGGGACTTCCGGGTGAGTCACGTGAGCGGCTCACCAGTGACGTGTTGCGTTGCTAAGCAACGTGTACATAAAGTAGCAGGCGCCGGGAAAGCCTGTCAGTGAAGTAGAAAAATAAAGTGAATGGAGGCATGTATTTGCATGCAGTACCCAGCAAAGGTGTAGCTAACTCATGTGAGACAGAATTAGTATTAAAATGAAGTTAAAAAGTTACGATCAGCAGCTGCATTAGAGAGATAAAATGCGACCATAAGTGCTTTATATTACAAACAAATAAGCATGTTACTAGAAGAATTTGTAAATAATGAAATAAAAAACATATTAACTTTTGGCACTTTGCACTAACAATTATCAATCACAGGGCAAGAGTAGGGAAGGGAGGGTAAGGAAGGGGAGGGGGGGGGGAGGGGGAAGGGAAGACTGGTGAGTGCTCCCCTAATTTGGAATTATATATATATATCCCGACTGCTATTGACCTACAGTCAAAATACAGACACGGTCAAAATAGCAATATTTGTTATGCCAACATATTCAAAATGCTGACATAGAATACCGACATTTGAAATGCCAACATGTCAAAATACCGACATTACTTTTTCTGAGGGGGTGTCAATGTCGACATGGGCACGTGTAAGTGCACTGCGTCCCCTCGCATGGCTTGCTGCGCTCGGCACACCATTATATTCCCCCTCCAGGTCCACTGGGATGGTAAAGTATGAACAAGTCTGTTTTTGGGCAAAAATTCCTTAAAAACGCATGTCTGCATTTTGACATGTTGGTATTTCAGATGTCGGTATTCTGGCTGAATGAATGTTGGTATTTTGACTGTAGGTGAAAGGCTGTCGGGATTTTGACCGTCGCCATTGTGTCCGTCGGTAAATCAACTGCTACCCATATCCGAAACATTGGGATGAAGTCTATTTTTTCACCAAGTTAAAAGACTCCCTCCCAGCATCCCCCAGCGTGTCACTCCGAGCATGCAAAGATGGACTCTTTGGTCATAAACACGGAAGTCAAGGGACCAGCGACCATCGCAAAGGGCTGCTCTTATCGGGAGAACTGCCCTTTGCGATACTAAATGCATATGTTAATACATATGCGATTATTATCAGCGCAGTGCACACTTGCACAGCTAAAATACACTCCCCTGTAGGCGGCGACTATCTGATCGCAGGACTGCAAAAAACTGCTAGCGAGCGATCAGGTCTGAATGACTCCCTCAGACCCCTTAGTACATAGACCCGCTGTAACAAGATACATCGTTCTGATTGCTCCAATGATTCGTCAGCTTATTTGCATATGATTGCATCCATAATGTTTGTTCTACTCAATAGTGAAAGTGGATAGAAGATTGTCCTGAAAGTTTGGTCATGATCTCACTTTGCTTGTGTAATAATAAAATAAATATAAAACAATAAAGAGTAGAATGTGATAACTCTGCTTTCTGTATCACCATAGGCTTGTGATCTCGAGGACACGATGACTGACGCCCTGGTGAACGATAAACCCAGTTTTGTGAAGCTCTTCGTAGACAGTGGATTGAATATTGTGGACTATCTGACCTATGGCCAGCTGGAGGAGTTATACAGCTCGGTGCTAGATAACACTGTCCTCTGCCAGTTACTCCAGCGCAAGCACGAAGAACACAGAGAGTCTAACAAAGGATCCCAGCATCAGGAATACATTCCGGTGGACACTGTAGGCAAAGGACGAGACTTCAAGCTCTATGATGTGGCCAAAGTTCTGCGAGAGCTGATGGGCGATGTCTGCGCCCCCTTTTACACACACGTACTGGGAAATGTAAAGGGATCTGTACACAGGCGACACTCCAGTGTATGTATTGATCTCATATAATGACCGTAGCTATTGGACGTTAATGCACTTAAAAGTGAGAAACACTGAATATAAATGAAACCTTTATATGAGGGTTTAATAGGGTGCTCAACCACCATAGTCCACAAAAACCGTTTTAACAAAGGATATTTCTCTATCGTCCTAGTGGATGCTGGGGTTCCTGAAAGGACCATGGGGAATAGCGGCTCCGCAGGAGACAGGGCACAAAAAGTAAAGCTTTTCCAGATCAGGTGGTGTGCACTGGCTCCTCCCCCTATGACCCTCCTCCAGACTCCAGTTAGATTTTTGTGCCCGGCCGAGAAGGGTGCAATCTAGGTGGCTCTCCTAAAGAGCTGCTTAGAAAAAGTTTAGCTAGGTTTTTTATTTTACAGTGATTCCTGCTGGCAACAGGATCACTGCAGCGAGGGACTGAGGGGAGAAGGAGTCAACTCACCTGCGTGCAGGATGGATTGGCTTCTTGGCTACTGGACATCAGCTCCAGAGGGACGATCACAGGTACAGCCTGGATGGTCACCGGAGCCGCGCCGCCGGCCCCCTTGCAGATGCTGAAGTCAGAAGAGGTCCAGAATCGGCGGCTGAAGACTCCTGCAGTCTTCTAAAGGTAGCGCACAGCACTGCAGCTGTGCGCCATTTTCCTCTCAGCACACTTCACACGCAGTCACTGAGGGTGCAGGGCGCTGGGGGGGGGCGCCCTGGGAGGCAAATGTAACCTATATAAAGGCTAAAAATACCTCACATATAGCCCCCAGAGGCTATATGGAGATATTTAACCCCTGCCTGGATTCACTAAATAGCGGGAGACGAGCCCGCCGGAAAAGGGGCGGGGCCTATCTCCTCAGCACACGGCGCCATTTCCTCTCACAGCTCCGCTGGTCAGGACGGCTCCCAAGTCTCTCCCCTGCACTGCACTACAGAAACAGGGTAAAACAGAGAGGGGGGGGCAAATTTATGGCGATATTTTGATATAACAAAGCAGCTATAAGGGAGCACTTATTATAAGGCTATCCCTGATATACATATAGCGCTTTTGGTGTGTGCTGGCAAACTCTCCCTCTGTCTCCCCAAAGGGCTAGTGGGTCCTGTCTTCGTTAGGAGCATTCCCTGTGTGTCTGCTGTGTGTCGGTACGTGTGTGTCGACATGTATGAGGACGATATTGGTGTGGAGGCGGAGCAATTGCCAAATATGAGGATGTCACCCCCTAGGGAGTCGACACCAGAATGGATGCCTTTATTTATGGAACTACGGGATAGTGTCAACACGCTAAAGCAGTCGTTTGACGACATGAGGCGGCCGGACAATCAATTAGTGCCTGTCCAGGCGACTCAAACACCGTCAGGGGCTGTGAAACGCCCTTTGCCTCAGTCGGTCGACACAGACCCAGACACAGGCACTGACTCCAGTGGTGACGGTGACGAATCAACCGTATTTTCCAGTAGGGCCACACGTTATATGATTTTGGCAATGAAGGAGGCGTTACATTTAGCTGATACTACAGGTACCACTAAACAGGGTATTATGTGGGGTGTGAAAAAACTACCTATAGTTTTTCCTGAATCAGAAGAATTAAATGACGTGTGTAATGAAGCGTGGGTTGCCCCTGATAAAAAGCTGATAATTTCAAAGAAATTATTGGCATTATACCCTTTCCCGCCAGAGGTTAGGGAGCGCTGGGAAACACCTCCTAGGGTGGACAAGGCGCTAACACGCTTATCTAAACAAGTGGCGTTACCCTCTCCTGAGACGGCCGCACTTAAAGATCCATCAGATAGGAGGATGGAAAATATCCAAAAAAGTATATACACACATGCAGGTGTTATACTACGACCAGCTGTAGCGACTGCCTGGATGTGCAGTGCTGGGGTAGTTTGGTCAGAGTCCCTGATTGAAAATATTGATACCCTGGACAGGGACAATATTTTACTGTCGTTAGAACAAATAAAGGATGCATTTCTTTATATGCGTGATGCACAGAGGCATATCTGCACACTGGCATCACGGGTAAGTGCTATGTCCATTTCGGCCAGAAGAGCTTTATGGACGCGACAGTGGACAGGCGATGCGGATTCAAAACGGCATATGGAAGTTTTGCCGTATAAAGGGGAGGAGTTATTTGGAGTCGGTCTATCAGATTTGGTGGCCACGGCTACAGCCGGGAAATCCACCTTTCTACCTCAAGTCACTCCCCAACATAAAAAGGCACCGACTTTTCAACCGCAGCCCTTTCGTTCCTTTAAAAATAAGAGAGCAAAGGGCTATTCATATCTGCCACGAGGCAGAGGTCGAGGGAAGAGACAGCAACACGCAGCTCCTTCCCAGGAACAGAAGCCCTCCCCGGCTTCTACAAAAGCCTCAGCATGACGCTGGGGCTTCTCAAGCGGACTCGGGGACGGTGGGCGGTCGTCTCAAAAATTACAGCGCGCAGTGGGCTCACTCGCAGGTAGATCCCTGGATCCTGCAGATAATATCTCAAGGGTACAGGTTGGAATTAGAGACAGATCCACCTCGCCGTTTCCTGAAGTCTGCTTTACCAACGTCCCCCTCCGAAAGGGAGACGGTTTTGGAAGCCATTCACAAGCTGTACTCTCAGCAGGTGATAGTCAAGGTACCTCTTCTACAACAAGGGAAGGGGTATTATTCCACTCTTTTTGTGGTACCGAAGCCGGATGGCTCGGTAAGGCCTATTCTAAATCTGAAGTCCTTGAACCTGTACATAAAGAAGTTCAAGTTCAAGATGGAGTCACTCAGAGCAGTGATAGCGAACCTGGAAGAGGGGGACTTTATGGTATCCTTGGACATCAAGGATGCGTATCTCCACGTTCCAATTTACCCCTCACACCAGGGGTACCTCAGGTTCGTTGTACAAAACTGTCACTATCAGTTTCAGACGCTGCCGTTCGGATTGTCCACGGCACCTCGGATCTTTACAAAGGTAATGGCCGAGATGATGATTCTTCTTCGAAGAAAAGGCATATTAATTATCCCATACTTGGACGATCTCCTAATAAGGGCAAGGTCCAGAGAACAGCTAGAGATGGGATTAGCACTGTCTCAAGAAGTGCTAAAACAGCACGGGTGGATTCTGAATATTCCAAAATCCCAGTTAATGCCGACAACTCGGCTGCTGTTCCTAGGGATGATTCTGGACACGGTTCAGAAAAAGGTTTTTCTCCCGGAGGAAAAAGCCAAGGAGTTATCCGAGCTTGTCAGGAACCTCCTAAAACCAGGAAAGGTGTCTGTACATCAATGCACAAGAGTCCTGGGAAAAATGGTGGCTTCTTACGAAGCAATTCCATTCGGCAGATTCCACGCAAGAATTTTCCAAAGGGATCTGTTGGACAAATGGTCAGGGTCGCATCTTCAGATGCACCTACGGATAACCCTGTCTCCAAGGACAAGGGTGTCTCTTCTGTGGTGGTTGCAGAGTCCTCATCTATTGGAGGGCCGCAGATTCGGCATACAGGATTGGATCCTGGTGACCACGGACGCCAGCCTGAGAGGCTGGGGAGCAGTCACACAAGGAAGAAACTTCCAGGGAGTATGGACGAGTCTGGAAACGTCTCTTCACATAAACATTCTGGAACTAAGAGCAATATACAATGCTCTAAGCCAGGCAGAACCTCTGCTTCAGGGAAAACCGGTGTTGATCCAGTCGGACAACATCACGGCAGTCGCCCATGTGAACAGACAGGGCGGCACAAGAAGCAGGAGTGCAATGGCAGAAGCTGCAAGGATTCTTCGCTGGGCAGAGAATCATGTGATAGCACTGTCAGCAGTGTTCATCCCGGGAGTGGACAACTGGGAAGCAGACTTCCTCAGCAGACACGATCTTCACCCGGGAGAGTGGGGACTTCATCCAGAAGTCTTCCACATGCTGGTAACCCGTTGGGAAAGACCAATGGTGGACATGATGGCGTCTCGCCTCAACAAAAAACTGGACAGGTATTGCGCCAGGTCAAGAGATCCGCAGGCAATAGCTGTGGACGCGCTGGTAACGCCTTGGGTGTACCAGTCGGTGTATGTGTTTCCTCCTCTGCCTCTCATACCAAAAGTATTGAGAATTATACGGCAAAGAGGCGTAAGAACGATACTAGTGGTTCCGGATTGGCCAAGAAGGACTTGGTACCCGGAACTTCAAGAGATGATCACGGAAGATCCGTGGCCTCTACCTCTAAGGAGGGACTTGCTTCAGCAGGGTCCCTGTCTGTTTCAAGACTTACCGCGGCTGCGTTTGACGGCATGGCGGTTGAACGCCGGATCCTAAAGGAAAAAGGCATGCCGGAAGAAGTCATTCCTACTTTGATTAAAGCAAGGAAGGAAGTAACCGTGCAACATTATCACCGAATTTGGCGAAAATATGTTGCGTGGTGCGAAGATCGGAGTGCTCCGACGGAGGAATTTCAACTGGGTCGATTCCTACATTTCCTGCAATCAGGATTGTCTATGGGTCTCAAATTGGGATCTATTAAGGTTCAAATTTCGGCCCTGTCGATTTTCTTTCAAAAAGAATTGGCTTCAGTCCCTGAAGTCCAGACCTTTGTTAAGGGAGTGCTGCATATACAGCCTCCTGTGGTGCCTCCAGTGGCACCGTGGGATCTCAATGTGGTTTTGGACTTTCTAAAATCTCATTGGTTTGAACCACTAAAAAAGGTGGATTTGAAATATCTCACTTGGAAAGTGACCATGCTTCTAGCCCTGGCTTCTGCCAGGAGAGTATCAGAATTGGCAGCTTTATCTTACAAAAGCCCATATCTGATTTTCCATTCGGACAGGGCAGAACTGCGGACTCGTCCGCATTTTCTCCCTAAGGTGGTGTCAGCATTTCATCTGAACCAGCCTATTGTAGTGCCTGCGGCTACAAGTGACTTGGAGGACTCCAAGTTACTGGACGTTGTCAGAGCATTAAAAATATATATTGCAAGGACAGCTGGAGTCAGAAAATCTGACTCGTTGTTTATATTGTATGCACCCAACAAGATGGGTGCTCCTGCGTCTAAGCAGACGATTGCTCGTTGGATCTGTAGCACAATCCAACTTGCACATTCTGTGGCAGGCCTGCCACAGCCTAAATCTGTAAAGGCCCACTCCACAAGGAAGGTGGGCTCACCTTGGGCGGCTGCCCGAGGGGTCTCGGCATTACAACTTTGCCGAGCAGCTACGTGGTCAGGGGAGAACACGTTTGTAAAATTTTACAAATTTGATACTCTGGCTAAGGAGGACCTGGAGTTCTCTCATTCGGTGCTGCAGAGTCATCCGCACTCTCCCGCCCGTTTGGGAGCTTTGGTATAATCCCCATGGTCCTTTCAGGAACCCCAGCATCCACTAGGACGATAGAGAAAATAAGATTTTACTTACCGATAAATCTATTTCTCGGAGTCCGTAGTGGATGCTGGGCGCCCATCCCAAGTGCGGATTATCTGCATAAATTGTACATAGTTATTGTTAACTAATTCGGGTTATTGTTGAAGGAAGCCATCTTTCAGAGGCTCCGCTGTTATCATACTGTTAACTGGGTTTAGATCACAGGTTGTACGGTGTGATTGGTGTGGCTGGTATGAGTCTTACCCGGGATTCAAAATCCTCCCTTATTGTGTACGCTCGTCCGGGCACAGTACCTAACTGGAGTCTGGAGGAGGGTCATAGGGGGAGGAGCCAGTGCACACCACCTGATCTGGAAAAGCTTTACTTTTTGTGCCCTGTCTCCTGCGGAGCCGCTATTCCCCATGGTCCTTTCAGGAACCCCAGCATCCACTACGGACTCCGAGAAATAGATTTATCGGTAAGTAAAATCTTATTTTTTTAAATGCAGACCCACAATACCTGGTTATGTCACCTTCTTCTCCCTGTAGCTCAGATCAAGGTGTACACCTATTTCATGGCCTTTGGAAACAACCCTGCTAATCGCAGTCTCCCCAACGCTCTGGAATATGCACTGGGTGGAATTAGTAAAGATTTAGCATCGAAGTCCAATTTGCTATCACGTCAGGATAATTCCTTTATTCTTTTTGACTTTTTCATCTTCCTCCTAAATTTCTGCCTGGCGTAGCCTCAATTTTATGGCCTAAGTTAATTATTAGAGTCAGGTGCATGGGGACATTTTTTTACATGTGTCACTTTTGTGTGGGACAATTCTCACGACTGGCCATCAAAGATGGAGGGGTACACCCTCTTCAGGAGAGATAGGACTAATAAAAAAGGAGGGGGTGTTTGTCTTTACGTTAAGCCATTTTTAGAACCTTATGTAAAGGAGGTAATTTATGAGGGGACTGGTGATAACGTGGAGTCATTATGGGTTGAGATTTTGAGTAGGTGTAAAGATACAAAAAAGCTTTATATAGGGACATGCTACAAACCGCCAGATATTAGTGTGTCTGACAAATTACATCTCTTGCAGCAAATTGAAAGAGCTGCAGGACTGGGGAAGGTTTTTATCATAGGGGACTTTAATTACCCGGACATAAATTGGAATACTGAAACAGTAAATACAGCTAGGGGAAACAGATTCTTAAACATACTAAAAGATCATTACTTGTCCCAGGTAATCGAGGAACCAACTAGACAAAGGACAATACTGGACCTAGTACTAACTAACTCATAGGTTCTCAAACTCGGTCCTCTGGACCCCACACAGTGCATGTTTTGCAGGTAACCCAGCAGGTGCACAGGTGTATTAATTACTCACTGACACATTTTAAAGGGTCTACAGGTGGAGCTAATTATTTCACTTGTGATTCTGTGAGGAGACCTGCAAAACATGCACTGTGTGGGGTCCTGAGGACCGAGTTTGAGAACCTGTGAACTAACTAATAATACGGAGATAATAACAAGTGCTAAAGTAGGGGAGACCTTGGGAAATTGCGATCATAACATGATCACATTTGATATCAGCTTCCAAAAACAACACTATAAGGGTCTAACTAAGACTTTTAACTTTAGAAAAGCTAACTTCAACTTGCTGAAACAAGCAATGAAGGACATCAATTGGGAAATGTTGTTTCATGGTAAGAATACAGCTGAAATGTGGGATGTTTTTTACAACTGAACTCAATAAGTACACTCAATTGTTTATCCCGATTGTAAACAAAAGCAGGAGTAGAAAATTCAAACTGATGTGGTTTATACCCCTTTTACACCTACGAGCACGGGTCGCAGCCGGGAGCCTGACACGGGAGCTGCCCCCTGCTGCGACCCGTGCTCGGTCCCTTTCCCATTAGCAGTCACAACCCGGCATATGCCGGGTTGGTGACGCTTCTAGCTACACGGCAGCGGCGGCGCAGGGAGATCACATGATCTCCCAGCGCCGCCCATCCATACAGTGTAAACGGGAGCCGTGTCGCATCGACACGGCTCCCGTTTACACTACACCCTACCCGGATCATTCCCGTGTCCTACCCAGGTAAATAGCCGGGTAGGATTCACGGGTCACTTGATCCGGGTTTACCCTTTTCCACTTGCCAAAAACACGGGTAAATGCGCGCCCCCGTGCATTTACCCGTGTTTTTTGAGCTAGTGGAAAAGGGGTATTAATAAGTATTTAAGTTTGACAGGAAGGCAGAATCATTCCAGTTCTACAGGGAATGTAACAAAAGAAATCAGAGCAGCCAAAATAGAAAATGAAAAACAAATTGCAAAGGAAAGTAAAACAAACCCCCAAAAGTTCTATAACTATATAAACGGTAAAAGGATAAAAAAAGGAAAATATTGTACTACTAAAGGGTGAGTTAGATGTCTTGATTAATGATGATAGGGAAAAAGCAGATTTCTTGAATAAATTATTTTCATTAGTATTCACGAGAGGACCAGTTGACGGGAGTAGTGCACAACATCAGCGATAAAAATGACCCCTTACTAAGTACATGGTTAAACGAGGATGTAGTATGGGAGAGACTAAGTAAAATTAAGCGAAATAAATCTCCTGGGCCGGATGGACTACACCCCAGGGTTCTTATGGAACTTAACGCAGAGATATCTAGACCCCTATATTTGATTTTCAGTGAGGTCAATTACATCAAGAATGATACCGAAGGACTGGGGTACAGCAGAGGTAGTCCCAATATTTAAAAAGGGAATTAAAACTCATCCTGGCAACTATAGACCAGTAAGTTTGACATCTATAGTTGGGAAAATACTGGAAGGTATATTAAGGGATAGTATACTGGAGTACTTAGATACCTCCAAAGTTATTAATAGGAATCAACATGATTTTGTGAAGGACAGGTCATGTCAAACTAACTTAATATGCTTCTACGAGAAAGTGAGAAAAAATATTGATCAGGATAAAGCAGTGGATATGGTCTTTCTGGACTTTGCTAAGGCCTTTGACACATTGCCACATAAGAGACTAATTTTCAAAATGATTAGAGCTTGGGGTGGGTAACACTATTGTACTTGGGTAAGTAATTGGCAGTACAACAGGGAACAGCGAGTGGTGATTAATGGGAAGTTCTCTGAATGGGCCTCAGTGCTTAGTGGAATACCGCAGGGTTCAGTACTCGGGCCATTGCTGTTTAACATATTCATTAATGACCTAGGAGTGGGCGTAGAAAGCACAGTGTAAATTTTCGCAGACGATACTAAACTGTGTCGAGTAATTAATTCAGATAACGATGTTGAGTCTCTACGGAATGACTTATCCAGACTGGAGGTCTGGGCAGACAAATGGAGAATGAGGTTCAATATAGAAAAATTTTAAGTTATGCACTTTGGGATTAAGAATAATCGGGCAGCATGTAAACTAAATGGCGAAAATGTAGGGATAATGGTGGTTGAAAAGAATTTGGGTGTGCTCATCGATAATAGACTCAGTAGCAGTATGCAATGTCAAAATGCAGCAACAAAATCAAATAAGGTGTTAACTTGCATAAAACGGGGAGTGGAGACGAAGGATGAGTGTAATCCTGCCCCTGTATAAATCATTGGTACGGCCGCACCTGGAATATTGTGTACAGTTCTGGGCACCGCACTATACAAAAGATATCTTGGAACTAGAAAGGGTTCAGAGGCGAGCCACCAAACTGGTTAAGGGGTTAGAGGCACTGAATTATGAGGAAAGACTCACAAGGTTAGATATGTTTACACTGGAAAAGAGGCGGCTGAGAGGGGACATTATTAATATTTATAAATACATTAAGGGACAATACAAGGATTTATCAGATTATCTGTTTATTAAAAAAACAACGCTACACAGGACACGAGGACACCCCCTGAGGTTAGAAGAAAAACAAATTCATACACAACGAAGGAAAGGGTTATTTACAGTAAGAGCAGTAAGGATTTGGAATTCTCTACCAGAGTAGGTAGTAATGGTGGATTCACTGAATAAGTTTAAAAATGGATTAGATAAATTCCTAACTGATAGAAATATCCAAGGTTACAGCTTCTAAATGATATTTAATTTTATAATACAGGTTGAACTCGATGGACATTTGTCTTTTTTCAACCTCACCAACTATGTAACTATGTAACTTTTGTATGTTTGAAGGTTTTTATTACATCAGTGGAAGTGCACCTAGAGACGCACTTTCTGCAGGACTGTAAATGGAAATATTAGAATACATCCCACAATAACCACAGAGGTCCTGATCTCCAGGACCTCAGAGGCGGTGACAATCTTAAGGCCCTTTCTGTGGGCCGGAAAAGGCTATACGCCCCAGTAAATGGCCCCTCTCCATCACTTTGTCTCATTTAAGTATTCCTGTACTAGATAAAACAAGCTCGTACCCCATAATGCTTCCCGTTTACCAGTGCAGACATTTGCCCCCATGCAGATGCAACTATTTTGACCCATACACAGAGCTGGCCCTAAACAATATGATGCCCTAGGCAAGATTTTGTCTGGTGCCCCCTAGCACAGGCGCTAGTTCTGACCCTGCACCCTATCCCAGCACCATCACCCCTCACCCATAGCAGTCCTCATTTTTTGTGCTCCTACCCCCTATAATTTAAATAGGAACAGTGCACACATTCGGCACACTTTTTTTGCTCTTTATTCACATTAGACCACACAGTAGTGCCCTTTCTATACGTTACACCACACACCTTAAACACATAATGCCACACATTAATAATGCATTTATACACATAATCCCACACAGTAATGCCCCTTACACATATGACACACCTCATTAATGTCCTTATAAACATACACTGTGGCTGTATCTGCATACGAAATGCAGTGATTTCCAGGAATAAACTGTAACGTAACATTTTGTATGCAGATACAGCCACAGTCACACATAGAATATAGGCATGCCGCATATAATTTTAATCAGCAGAAGCTGCTTGTGCCCCTAGGCATGCCAAATGCCCTAGGCAATTTGCCTAGTTTGCCTATGCCTAGGGCTGGCTCTGCCCATACAGATCCTTTCCTTTCCCACAAGAAGAGGCACGCGCGTACAAAAGTACGAGCGTGAGGGTCCACAATAGACCATTAGCTCTTAGCTTTGGCACAGACTGTACAAGCGTCTGGAACTGCACTGGGGAATGCAAAACCTTGCTTCCACAAGGATCTATTCCATCTAGAGAAGTGACAGGCTACACATTACTTCTAATCTCAGTAATAATATGATGCAATTCATCAAAGAAGAAGACAGCTATATGTAATAACATGGCAGTCTGCTGAGTGCGCCCTGATCCCTTCCATAGATCATGTTACTATTATTATTGTGACTGCTGCAATTTTTTAGAGTTATGTTTTTGATTTTTGCACTCGGTCCATGTTAGAGGAGGAGGCAATGGATGTTTGCATTTAATTCAACTTAATTAGTATTTTATTCCCCAAAACTTTTTTATTGAAAAAAAAAGAAGAGGTCATACATACGTGAAAGCATATATAAAGGATACTAGGAGTCAGTGGCATAACAACAGGGTTGCAGGCCGCACCTAGGCATCACCCTCGGGTTAGAGTAGTGTGCACCGAGTGTCACCATACCCCCAGAGATGCCTCTGCTAGGAGTGATAACACTACAATACATGAAAATATTATAGAATGGAATAGTGATGAAGAATGTATCACACTAGAAATATGCAGTGTATCTAGGTACAGTGGACATTACCGGAGTTGTACAACCTTAAATAAAAGTAAAAAAAGAAAGAAGAAAAAACACACTTTAAAGTGCAACCAATGGAAATGAGAGGTGGAAGGAGTAGGAGAAGGGGTAAGGAAAGACATGGGGATGAGAGAAGGATGGAATGGAGGTTTGTAAGTAGGCAATCTGCTCCTTAATTGTAACAAAGAGGCTGGTAATCTAGGCCCTTAGCTGGCGAACATACAGCATAGTGAAACAACTAAGAAAAGGAAGGGAAGGGGGCTGCGGTTACGCCCAGGCATATGACATACTGTAAGAGGACTACTTAATTACCAGCCATGGTAGCCAGTAGGTTTGCCCAATGATACGGAAATAATATCGTCCATCTCCATGTAATAATCAGTCTTCTTGAAACATAGTTATTTAATAACTGTCTAGACACAGACAGATTGTTTAAAGGTGGGTTCACACTATGCGGTGAAACGTACAATATATCGTTCCAGCAGGAATCAAGACCATATATTGTACACATTGTATAGTGTGCACCTCCAATCCGTCATTTGCAGATGTCGTTCATTAGATCGTCCCATTGGTGCATGTCCAGTGGGATGATTCCCCCGACGTGCTGCTGTGACGTGCAGTATGTAATGATGCTTTACGCCATCGTATGCTATATTGTATAGTGTGTACGGCAGTGCATTGTAACATTACATTGCGTCGCTTGGTCACACCATCGTATAGTGTGTACCCAGCTCAATGTGGGTGTGGTATGACTAGTCGACACCATTAGGTTGACAGTATGTCGTTGCAGGCAATAGGTGGACTGTATCTTGGTGAACGTGGTTTATTGCTCATTATAGTCTAAGCTTACCCTTAAACCTAACCCTAAAAATCACACAATAAAACACATGCCGATATTTTCAACCCCAAACAGGTTGTATGAATTCCCAGTTCTGAGGGAGGGACATAACATAAAAGATGACTATA
Organism: Pseudophryne corroboree; assembly: GCF_028390025.1. Taxonomy (NCBI): domain Eukaryota; kingdom Metazoa; phylum Chordata; class Amphibia; order Anura; family Myobatrachidae; genus Pseudophryne; species Pseudophryne corroboree. The sequence continues at coordinate 57,889,072 of NC_086453.1, read as the reverse complement.
ACTATTAATAAGTGTTTATATAATTTATTACAAACTTTTTTTATTATTTCACACTGTATGGTTATTTATGTTTTGATGATAGCTTCCACTTATATCATTTTAAATGTCCTGTCTACAGAATAAAGGTTACCCAACCTGCGAGGATCAAAAGTATGAAAATAAAAAGTCAACAACCCCATGGATTGACCTTTTCATTTGGGCAATTCTGCAGAACCGCAAAGACATGGCCACTTACTTCTGGGAGATGGTAAGTCCTATGATCACGGACAATATGTGATTTCTGCCCCTGTGTACATACAGTAGTTACAGTATTATTGTCGTTGTTTATATAGCACACACATTTTATAGTCTGAGGAGCTGGGAGGGTCATTTAAATCTGCAGTTGGGATTGTGTATTACATTTGTCACCTGATTAGAAAGAAACCAGCCAATCAAATGCCTCTGTCACTTCCTCATTCCCAACCATGGAAGACTGCCCACCATGAAATACTTTACTCTTTTTTTAGCACTAGACAATATCTTCTACCCTACCCTGAAACTGGGAGGTCCAGGGACTGCCATGGTATAATGGTGAGGGCCAGAAGTGCTAACAACTTCGTAACGAAAAGGCTAAATAGATGCATGTTGATGCAAAATTGATGCACTGCAAATGGACACAACTCACACCCATACTAATACCCCTTTTCCACTTAAGTCCCGGGTCTGACCCAAGATGTGCAACATAGTTACAAATAGTGATGAGCAGGTTCGGTTTTACTCGGTTCTACTCGGTTCTCAAAACGGCATCTTATTGGCTCACGGATGTCACGTGTTTTGGATAGCCAATAAAATGCCGTTATGAGAACCGAGTAAAACCGAACCTGCTCATCACTAGTTACAAACTAGGTCAGACCCGCGACTGACCCTTTCCACCACGTCTCCGACCCGGATTATTCCCAGGTTGGAGCCGTTTACGCTGCACGTCGTGCAAAAGCGCCGGGTGTCTAAACATCAGTAGAGACTCTGGTTCCACCCTCTGACGTAACTGTCGCTGTCTCTGGATCAGTGTCAGCACTGGGAAGCAGCATCCCCCGTGGATCTACTGTGCTGTAAAAGGGAGCCGGGTCGGATGACCTGGCTTACCTGTTTGCACTGCCCCTTAACCCGAGTCCTTCCCAGGACGAACCCTGCAAGCTAGCCAGGTTGGATTCCCAAGTCACTGGACCTGGATTAACCCTTTTCCACTGAGCCGTGACCTGGGTTATCACGGCAATATCCCAGATTTTAACGGCAGTGGAAAAGTGGTATTAGAGATGCATACATTAAGATCCATGTCTTCCACTTGGAAACGCTGATAAGAGGTATTACAGATGCATTTTCTGTACAGTAAGGGCATTCAGATGCAAGCTCTATGTGCCCCTTTGAGATACGTAGACTTTTAAATTACACAGATCTCACAATAGCCAGGGGAATTTTTGTAAGTAACCTATGTGCTAGGATCTTAAGGTTTGTGCATCTCCACATACAGGGAAAATGTGAGTGAGCAGTCACATCTGCGCCCAGGTTTATTTATTTCAAATGTATGTTGACATTGTCTCCTGTGTTCAGGGCACAGAAGCTGTCAGCTCAGCTCTCGCTGCTAGCAAGATGCTGATAGAGCTCTCTCATCTGGAGTCAGAGGCAGAGGAGTCATGTGCCATGAAGGATCTAGCCGGTAACTTTGAACAACTGGCAATAGGTAAGCCGCACAATTCACTTTTACCACATGGCCCTGTCACAGAAAATGATCAAAACAGAGAAGGCATGTTGTAAAAGCACTGAATAAAAGATAAATCTATTAAAAGACTGGGCACACATGGGCCGCGGCCAAAGTAGACGTGACCATGCCGTTTTGTACATGCATACCTCCAAACATATGAAGTTGGGATGGTGAGGGCACACCTTGGAAAAAGAGACATGGTCACATAGCTGCCTAACATTGGGGGCTAGCAACGTGCCCATGGACGTGCCTAACAAATGTGAAGTGCAGGGCCACCTTCTAACCCACCTGCCCCATCTTAGAAACACCCCTGTGTTGCTCCATGTAAATCAGTAGGAGTTGCACTCAGCATGAGTTGGACTGACCGCCTAACAGTCAAGGCTAGATCCTATGTTTACTTCCAGTTATGTATCTCTGATTTAAGTTGTACAATTCAATGCAAGGAGGTGCTTGCAAACGAGATTGTCCCTGGAACCTTCTGGTAGTCCGTGACCATCAACACTGTAATGATTAGAGAGGCCACTGGGGGTGCTCCAGTTCCTATGTTGTTGCTCAGTGTCACGGTTATACAGTGAATGAATGCTCTTATGCACGGAGCTACTGTTTTCATGCACGTTAACGTGTGTACTGCCATTGCTCTTATTTGCCAACCAAATTAGCTTTTTTATTTTTAGCCTCAGTGTACTAGAACATGTGGAACTGGGGAGTGGCTGGAAGTAAAGTATTTTATTTCATACATTAGTGACTTTATAGATGATTTACATGTTTCATCTGTTTGTTGTTATAGCCGGTTTCTCTATTACATGAATATTAGAGACCGTGAGTGTATTTACATGTAACATTTCCTCATTCATAATCCCAGGGTTAAGATTTTTCTATTGCCAACAAAAGTGCCTGGGATCCCATAGTAAATGCCACATACTCCACCCATGTATTTTACCTAATGCGTGCGGACAGTTTATTAATTATATAACCATAACCCTCTCCTTAGTGCCGAACCCTAACTTCCCCTCCTGTAGCCTAACCCCCTCACTTAGTCTATCCCTACCCCCCACACACAGTGCCTACCCCTAACCTCCTTTCCCGTAGCCTAACCCTACCACTAGTGCCTAACCCTAACCTCCCTTACGACAGTCAAACCCTCCCCCTAGTTCCTAACCCGAACCATCCCACCTGTAGCCTAACCCTCTTTCTAGTGCCTAACCCTGGCCTCTCCTCCCAGTCTAACCCTATCCCCCCCACTGTAGTGCCTAGCCCTAACCTCCTTTCCTGTAGCCTAACCCTACCCCTAGTGCCTAGCCCTAACCTCCCCTCCTGTAGCCTAACCATCTTCCTAGTGCCCTAATCCTGCTCTCTCGTAGCCTATCCCTCCCTCTAGTGCCCTTACCATAGCCTAACCCTCCCACTAGTGCTCCTACCCTAACCCTCCCCTCCTGAGGCCTAAACCTCTCCCAAGTGCCCTAACTTTCCCATCCTGCATCCTTACACTTACCCTCCCCTCCCACAGCCTAACCCTAACCCTTTATGAATATGTCAACATTCTGCAGATGCCTGCATGTTCATTGTCGATATTTCAGTAATGTTGACATCATAACTCTTGACATTGTGTCAACATTATAACTGCATCCCTCTTATACTTGTCTTAGGGATAGAGAACATAACCAGATTTTCTGTAGAGTCGATGCTTGAACAGTGGAAAAAGCTGCTTACAGAGTTCTGAAGCTTTTTTTCTATTCAACAAGTCTTTATTTCAGTTTAATTTTTATAAACAACAAATATCTCATAAATAAAAGGGAAGAATAAAATATTTTGTTATAATGCACAAGCGAGACAATGATTCAATCACTAAAATAATTACATTTTACTTCAGAGCCTCTCCGGGATCAGGGGCCCTGAAGCTTAGCTTCATTAGTTTCAATGTAGGTCCACCACTGGGGTGTCAGTAGCTGGGTTCTTATATACAGTTTCACAGGCCCTGGCAGCGTGATTTTGCCGGACATCCTGAGTAACCTGAGGGTTATATTGGAGGGGGGAAGGAACTAGACTGTACACCATAATTCTATACATAAGAGGTGCTAGCGCTACACAGAAAAAAAAAAATGCAGGTGTACACTCTTAAGTACTAAGAACACTGCTGATCAGAACAATTATAATACACTGCAATTTAACATGGAGTAAAATTTAGATTTTTAGAATAACCTCTTCTGCTACTTCTTGCTAGTGTGATGCCTTGGGGCGATTGGGTTGTGCTGGCCGAGGGTTCCCGCGCTTTGGACTTGAGCCATAGGAATGTTAGGGACCCAACTGATGGGGTCACTTGGCTGTGGTAGGTGGGCCTAAATTTTTGGCCAAAATTATGCTAAGAACCTCCATTTCTCATACGTCCTAGAGGATGCTGGGAACTCCAAAAGGACCATGGGGTATAGACGGGATCCGCAGGTGACATGGGCACACTATAAGACTTTGAATGGGTGTGAACTGGCTCCTCCCTCTATGCCCCTCCTCCAGACCTCAGTTAGACTCTGTGCCCAGAGAGACTGGACACACACTAGGGGAGCTCTCCTGAGTTTCTCTGAAAAGACTTTGTTAGCTTTATTATTTTCAGGGAGACCTGTTGGCTACAGGCTCCCTGCATCGTGGCAGTGAGGGGAGAGCAGCAGTCCTACTTCTTCTGAGTTCAAAGGCTCTGCTTCTTAGGCTACTGGACACCATTAGCTCCAGAGGGTCTGATCACTTGGTGCGCCTAGCTGCTCGTTCCCGGAGCCGCGCCGTCACCCCCCTCACAAAGCCAGAAGAAAGAAGCCGGGTGAGTAATAGAAGAACAGAAGACTTCAGTGACGGCAGAAGACATCAGATCTCTGAGGTACCGCGCAGCGGTCGCACTGCGCGCCATTGCTCCCACACACACAGGCAGCACTACATGGGTGCAGGGCGCAGGGGGGGGGGCGCCCTGGGCAGCAATATACCTCTTGGATGTGACCTGGCAAAGTAATATACAGTGCTTAGGCACTGTATAATGACCCCCGCCAGTATAAAAATATACAAAAATATCAGGACTGAAGCGCGCCTAGAAGGGGGCGTGGCTTAGCCCTCACAACTATACAGCGCCATTTTCTCCTCTCAGAAATGCTGGTCCCGCCAAAACACTGCTAAACAGTTACCAGTGTAAAATGAGGGGGGGCACAGTTATTTAGTGCAATAATAGGTCAACATGAAGCACTATATATATATATATATATATATATATATATATATATATATATATATATATATATATATATATATATATATATATATATATATATATATATATATATATATATACATAGTGGGCGTGTGTAAAGTGAGTTGGTTAAAGTTCCTGTGTTTTCCCTGTCAGAAATATGCCCTTTTTAACAATGTTGCGGTTCTGGTATAAATTAGATGAGATGTTGAAGCCAACCACACCCCCTGACGAAGTCCCGTGACGAAACGCGTTGGGCGTGGCCAGCAGGACTTGTGACGTGACTCGTTTGACCTGAATACCGGAGCACCGGAGTGAGGTCTGTGGCGTGCGGTCCGTGAAGCTGGACATTACAGCGACTGTGGGAGCAGAGGAGCAGCGGCGTTTACCAGTGCTAGCAATCCGGAGGCTGCACTGGTTTTCATCTTTGCACCGGTTACCCTTTATTGAAATGTATGTGAGTTGATACGTGCTAGTAAAAACTACTTGTGATTTACTACTCACGATTGCGCCCTCCATTTCTTTCTCTTTTACATGTTTGAGGAGTACGGTAACTCCTGGAGGACAGCAGCAAGTTACATTTCGGACTTTTATTGCAACTAAAAGACTTTGCATTTCTCATTGCGCGGTCTTGTTCATTCTTATATATATATATATATATATATATATATATATATATATATATATATATATATATATTGGGCGTGTGTAAAGTGAGTTGGTTAAAGTTCCTGTGTTTTCCCTGTCAGAAATATGCCCTTTTTAACAATGTGTCGACATGTGTGAGTGCTCTACCACAAACAGATATGGGAGGGATATGGGAATCCCTCTGTCGGCATTGCCGACTTCAGATGGTACTTGATTCATGAGATTAAGTGTCAGTAGGTCAGTAGTGTAAGCTTTTCTAAAGTACATACTGTTTGGGAGACACAGACATATGTGGGTGACCCTGTTGGCACCAACTATTAGGACTGGGTGTACAATAATGTAAAAAACCTATACCTGTATGTTTATATATCTATGGTACGTTTGCATTGAGCTGTAGCTCGCGTACAGACGTGATAGTATTTGTGGGGGCGTCCTGGTGAAATTAGGTATATGTTTCCCTCAGACCCCTCAGGGTCACAAAAATGTTATTTGCCCAGTTACTACTCCCTGTTGTCGACACGAATACTATGTTCTATGTCGGCCATAATGTTTCCTGATTAGATCCGCAACATTGGCATTCAGTACATGTTCATACACATTCAGAACACATTAATGTCACCAGGGACCCTGATGTTCCTGACAGATTATATATATATGTGTGTGTGTGTGTGTGTGTGTGTGTGTGTGTGTGTGTGTGTGTGTGTGTGTGTGTGTATATATATATATATATATATATATATATATATATATATATATATATATATTTATATATATATATAAATAAGATGTGTATATATAGATATGTGTATTTAAATGTGTACATTTATATTACAGTTTATTCTGAATGCTGAAGTAAAGTTATTCCTTCTCATGTGCTGGTCGCTCCGTTGAAGCTCTAGGTCAGCCGTGACAAGATGGTCTCGAATCCTCACGAGGAGTCCGAGTGTTTATTCGTCTCCCGCCGTGGATAGAATAAAGTGAATGTCAACCCCTGGTCTGCACGGGGCCCTGTCACAAAGGATCGTATACAGGAAGCTAAGTGATATTTTAATTATATGCTTTGATGATATTTGCATTACATACGCATGGGGGAGTGCTTGTATGCAGAAATGGTCAGTTGACTTGTTATCCGATATAATTACCCTGGGGAGAAATGGGATATTCCTTGGGTCTTATCTAGTACATTGCAGCTTGCTGCCGTGCGACTACAAGAGGTATGCACTGACTCCGGAAAATACTGAAGTATCTTCCCTATGAAGGGATAATCTGGTTTGGGGATGACTTGGTTAAGTTGATCTCGGCAGATACCACTGGTAAGTCTACCTTCTTGTGCTATGTTCTATCACAACGGTTGGTGACGCATTTGTTGTGGGATGCAGTCATTTTGACCGGTTGGATACCGTTGTTAGTCCCCTTCTTAGTAGGTAGAGGGATGTGAAAAGGTGAGCAGCCTTTTCAACTTCACAGAACCTGATATCGTCCTCTGTGTCTACCACATCCACCGCAGGTGGCTGGGTCTATCTTGCTGGAGCCCACACCGGTGGGAACTCGTCTAATACTCTTCAGTCAGTCCTAGAATGGACTTGACACAGTGAGTTAGGAATAGAGTCCAAAGGGGGACATACTCGAGTTGTCCAAATGATTCCCCTCACTGAGTTTTCAAATAGATCTTACCGATTCTCCTCAGAAGAGGTAGTATGCGACGCCATACAAGAGTTGGGTCAGGATCAGGACATTGTCCTGCTGTCCCTGTCACAAATAAGAAAAAAAAAAAGCTGGTATTAAGCTTACCTAGTTTTGCTATTCAGGATTGTCATTTCACCGGAGTGATGGCAGTATGATGGTTTTCCTTCTATAGTAAGAGCCATTATTATCCTGTACTGGGACGCTCTCCTGACTACGGCGAGGTCAAGAAACAAGTGGTACAATTCGTTGTTTCTCTCTGACAGTTCTTCAACACAAAGAATCGCTGTTGTTCCCTCCGGCGCAGAGGTCGGAGTTGGGAATAAGATTAGATACTGATCTGTTAACAGTTTCTTTTTTCCTGTGGAAAGAGATCTGATGATCCAGAGTCGGATCAGATTTGCAACAGGGTAAACCCGTCAATACGTTCCGATAATGCAGAAGATGGTTGCAGCCTACGAGGCCATTCACTGAGCAGGTCAAATGCCAGAGTTGTTTTTGCCGGACCAGTGGGACAGGTGGTCCGGGTCTTACCTGCACATGCACCGGAAAATAATCCTATTTTCCAGGACCAGGATATATCTCCTGTGGTGGCTTCACAGTTCTCACCTCCTAGAGGGACGAAGGTTCGGGTTCCAGGATTAGATCCTGGTGTCCACGGATGCAAGTCTCCAAGGCTGGGGAGCAGTCTTTCCAGGGGAAGAGTTTCCAGGGGGAAAGGATCAAGCCGGGAATCTTGTCTGCAATAAGCATTCTTGGATTAAGAGCTATTTACAACGGAACATCTTCTTCGTGTTCTGCCCGTCTTATTTCTCTTATGTCCTAGAGGATGCTGGGGACTCCGTAAGGACCATGGGGTATAGACGGTCTCCGCAGGAGACATGGGCACTCTAAAAGACCTTAGATGGGTGTGCACTGGCTCCTCCCTCTATGCCCCTCCTCCAGACCTCAGTTAGATTCTGTGCCCAGAGGAGATCGGGTGCATTACAGGGGAGCTCTACTGAGTTTCTCTGAAAAAGAATTTTGTTAGGTTTTTTTATTTTCAGGGAGCACTGCTGGCAACAGGCTCCCTGCATCGTGGGACTGAGGAGAGAGAAGCAGACCTACTTAAGTGATAAGCTCTGCTTCTTAGGCTACTGGACACCATTAGCTCCAGAGGGTCGGAACGCAGGTCTCACCCTCTCCGTTCGTCCCGGAGCCGCGCCACTGTCCTCCTCACAGAGCCGGAAGATAGAAGCCGGGTGAGTATAGGAAGGCAGAAGACTTCAAAGGCGGCAGAAGACTTCAAGATCTTCACTGAGGTAACGCACACCATTGCGCCATTGCTCCCACACATATCACACACAGCGGGCTACTGTAAGGGTGCAGGGCGCAGGGGGGGCGCCCTGGGCAGCAATATTAACCTCAAGGGACACTAGCATATAGTTTAGATACTGCGGAGGCAGTATTTTGAAAAAACCCCGCCAGTATAAATAATTTGAGCGGGACCGAAGCCCGCCGGTGAGGGGGCAGAGCTTGATCCTCCAGCACTAACCAGCGCCATTTTCTCCACAGTACGCTGCAGAGAAGCTGGCTCCCCGGACTCTCCCCTGCTGAACACGATTACAGAAGGCAAAAAAGAGGGGGGGGGGGCACATTTAATTGGAGCAGTGAGTATATTTATATAAAAGCGCTGTACTAACTGGGATTTTATTCCAGTGTCCGGTGGCGCTGGGTGTGTACTGGCATACTCTCTCTCTGTCTCTCCAAAAGGCCCTTTTGGAGAGACAATCTCCATATAGATATATCCCTGAGTGTGTGGGGGTGTCGGTACGTCGGCATGTCTGAAGCGGAAGGCTCATCTAAGGAGGAGGTGGAGCAGATGATTGTGGTGTCTCCGTCAGGCAACGCCGACACCTGATTGGTTAGATATGTGGAATGTTTTAAATGCGAATGTGTCTTTATTACATAAGAGATTGGACAAAGCAGAGTCCAGGGAAAAGACAGGGAGTCAATCCATGGCTTTGGCTGTGTCACAGGGGCCTTCAGGGTCTCAGAAACGTCCCCTGTCCCAAGTAGCAGACACTGGTACCGACACGGATTCTGACTCCAGTGTCGACTACGATGATGCGCGGTTGCACCCAAGGGTGGCCAAAAGTATTAATTATATGATTATTGCAATAAAAGATGTTTTGCATATCGCAGATGACCCCTCTGTCCCTGTGTGTCGCTCTCCCTGAGAGTGATGCAGCAACACGGTTGGATTCTAAATTTACCAAAGTCACAATTGATTCCAATGACTCTATCATTCTTAGACATGATTCTGGACACGGAACAGAAGAGGGTTTTTCTCCCAATGGAAAAAGCCCAGGAACTCCAGAACATGGTCAGAGACCTACTAAAACCAAAAAGAGTATCAGTTCATCAATACACTCGAGTTCTGGGAAAAATGGTGGCGACCTACGAGGCCATCCCCTTCGGCAGGTTTCATGCGAGAACGTTTCAGTGGGACCTTCTGGACAAGTGGTCCGGGTCCCATCTTCAAATACATCAGAAGATAAGCCTGTCCCCAAGGGCCAGGGTCTCTCTCTTGTGGTGGCTGCAGAGTGCTCACCTTCTAGAGGGTCGCAGGTTCGGCATTCAAGACTGGGTGATACGATTTGGCATGCTCTTTCTACGGCTGAATTGCCGTTACTAAAGTCGGTGAAGGCCCATTCTACCAGGAAGGTGGGCTCTTCTTGGGCGGATGCCCGAGGACTCTCGGCGGTTCAACTTTGCCGAGCAGCTACTTGGTCGGGTTCAAACACTTTGCAAAGTTCTACAAGTTTGATACCCTGGCTGATGAGGACCTCATGTTTGTTCAATCGGTGCTGCAGAGTCGTCCACACTCTCCCGCCCGGTCTGGAGCTTTGGTATAAACCTAATGGTCCTTTTTGGAGTTCCCAGCATCCTCTAGGACGTATGAGAAAGTAGGATTTTAATACCTACCGGTAAATCCCTTTCTCTTAGTCTGTAGAGGATGCTGGGCGCCCATCCCAGTGCGTACTGTATCTGCAGTTATTGGTTAGGGTTACACTCATGGGGTGTTTCTTTTCAGTCAGTCTGTTGCTGACGTTATTCCTGCCATGGCAGGCGGTATGTTGTTATTGGTTGTGTTTACACACAGGTTGTGTTACATTTTCGGTCAGCATATTGCTGTATGTTTTTTCATGCCATCGGCTGGTGTTCTATTGAATGCCACGTTCTGCGGCATGTTCGAAGTGTGAGCTGGTATCACACTCACCGTGTTTAAACAATAAATTCTTTCCTCGAAATGTCCGTCTCCCTGGGCACAGTTCTCTAACCGAGGTCTGGAGGAGGGGCATAGAGGGAGGAGCCAGTTCACACCCATTCAAAGTCTTACAGTGTGCCCATGTCTCCTGCGGATCCCGTCTATACCCCATGGTCCTTTTGGAGTTCCCATCATCCTCTACAGACTAAGAGAAAAGTATTTACCGGTAGGTATTAAAATCCTATTTTTACTCCAAGTTAAATTGCAGAGTTTATCATTATTCTGATTAGCAGTGTTCTTAGTACTTAGAGTGTGCACCTGCATTTTCTCTTTGTATCTGTGTAACCTGAGGGTAACTAAGATGTCCGATGTTCACGCAGGTGATCCGATGCTGCATCTTCTGACATAACAGCCTATCAGTGAGGTTTGCAACTGGTGCCTTTTTATTTAAGACATGACATGAAGTCTGCACACTAATGCTCCCTGAAAAATCATGTGCTATATAAATACAATGCTCTTTCTTTCAGGGGTGTTTAATGAGTGTTACAGAAATAGCGAAAATCGTGCGTTCAAACTCCTGGTAAGGCGCTCTAATGTCTGGGGCGGAGCCACATGCCTGCAGCTGGCCTACGAAGCAGATGCTAGGAATTTCTTTGCGCAAGATGGCGTACAGGTAGGGCCACATATTTGAAATTCCTACAAACTTATTAAACTTGTGTCTCTTATAAAAAGGTGAAAGAATCCAACTACTTATTGACTACCAACAGTGTACCAGTGCACTGCGCTATACCAGTGACATCACGAGGCGCGTGGCACAAGCTACAGAACCAATATTTGCGGCTGGAATACAGGATGCATTGTAAAGGAATTATACAGCGTCTTCAGTGTTATGGTTCTTTAGTAAATTGACAAGAGGACTGCAAAAAAATAATCAGTTGTTCAACTTCTTCCAGGTTTTTATTTAAAATTGTCTTTGAATTAATTTTAATGCTGGCACTTTCTGTTTCACAGTCCATGTTAACAGAGAACTGGTGGGGTCAGATGGCGCAGAATACACCCGTGTGGGCGATGGTTTTGACTTTCTTCTGTCCACCTCTCATTTACACCAATCTCATTGAATTCAAGTAAGTGGCTCAGTACATTGCAGTGTTAAACTCAACCTTTGTTTTTTGCACTTGCTGTGCCCACTAAAGGGATTGTTAGTAAGTAAGCGCCGCAGGCAGGGCCCTCCTTCCTCATGTTCCTCCACAGCACTCCTTGCCTCCTAGTCCCATTCTGCGACTGACTGCTCGCCCTTCATTGGGTGCAGCTTCTTTGGGTGCCATCGCCTTTTGCCCCTCAAAATAAAAGTGTTACCCAACCCTCGCCAGTTGTCCGCCCCCATGTCTGATTTGTGGGTTTATTGCTCTGTGCTGTTCTTATGTCCGCTTGCATTTACGTTCAGGGCCGTCAAGAGCTCTGTTAGGCCCTGGTACTGGGGGGAAGGTGGCCAAATCCGGGTAAGGCGTAGCCACACCCCACCTTAAAAAAAATGCTGCTCCAGGGGAGGGAGGAGCGGCCCCGTTGGACACTTCTCCTCTCTGGCCGTTACCACTGGCTATGCCTGTATAGCAACGCAGCCGCAGTGTCACATCAGGCAGTGAGAGGGGACTGCTGCAGTAGCAGTCTCCTATCTCTCATTGCCCAATGTGCTGCATGGCTGTGCTGCTATAAGTATACGGCCAGTGGTAGTGGCCAGAGCAGTGGGGGGCGATCATAGACCCAGGCCCCTCCAACCAGCCCAGGCCTGGGTAAATAGTACCGCTCCCCCAATCTTGTTCTGTATGTATGTATACTCTGTCAATTTCCATGTTACTTTGTATATTTAATGTATGCTGATGCGGAAACTATGTGGTACCTTAAAAGTAAAGGATATTAATAATAATGTTTAAAAGCAAATTATCCATTTACATGCTAATTAGAGAAACTGATACAGGTTGAGTATCCCTTATCCAAAATTCTAAATCCCACATTTTTGGGTCCCCTACTGAGATAATGACATATGTATTATATATTATGTGTATATATCGATATATTATATAGATATATAATATATATGTATATGTGTCATTATGTATCCGAAAAATACATTCGACTATTAGCACATTTTTTTCCATCTCTCATTTTGGCCCAGAATGTACTTAGGAGAAAATACACCCAGGAAAAAGCTACTTAAATGTGTGTTATGACTGATGCACCGCTAGATGAGTTCAGCTTAAAAACCGTGAATGTGTATTAGACATAGGCCCAGATTTATCAAGCCTTGGAGAGTGATAACTTTGCACGTTGATAAAGTACCAGCCAACCAGCTCCTAACTGCCATGTCACAGGCTGTGTTTGAAAAATGACAGTTAGGAACTGATTGGCTGGTACTTTATCTCCGTTGTATTTATCACTATCCAAGGCTTGATAAATATGAGCCATACTTTGTACTCTACACGATAGCATAGGTATGTTGTAGCAATGTAGCTATACAGTGTTAGTAGTTAATGCTATGGTCCTGTCACCCTTTTTGTTCACAATATAATACTGTATGTTAATGTTAGTAGCCTGGCGAGTCTGCCCAATGGTTTAAAAGGGCAATCATTTAAAAGCAAAACCAACTAGGGTTTGCTTTTTAAATGAATTACCCTTTAATATATTGGGCAGCAGACCTGCCAGTAACTCGCCGATGCCCAGCAGGTCACAGGCTGTTACCTTTGCCCCTTAGTGTTGTTGAAGAAACCCATTGACTCATTTTCAGCAGCACCGGAATCTTCCCATGCAAATAGAAAAGAAGCGCAATATCTGAGCAAGAAGGAACATATAATAGGATATATTGGGTCTCATTTATCAACAAGTGATAAAACTTGTTGTTAATGATAAAACTTGTTGCTTATGATAAATGTTGCTCCAGCCAATCAGCTCCTGTCGTGTTCAGCTCCTAACTGTCATGTGTTTGAAAACTGACAGTAGCTGATTGGCTGGAGTACCATTTATCATACGCAACAAGTTTTATCATTCACGAGTTGTATCACTCGTTGATAAATGGGCCCCATTATTTTAAAAACTTAAGTTGCTCTACTCCAGGGCTGGCCAAACCGGTCCTCGAGATCTACCAACAGTTCATGTTTTCCAGACCTTCTGGAGATCTGTAGAATTGTCAGTTAGGAATAAATGCAGCACATCTTAATTAGTAATGACTACACCTGTGCACCAGCTAGGTGGTCTGGAATATGTGAACTGTTGGTAGATCTCGAGGACTGGTTTGGCCAGCCCTGCTCTACCCGATGTCCTCATGAAATAATGATGTATATTCCTGTGTGTCACAGTTTACAGGTTGAGAACAGCCTCCAGTGTGAGCGATTGAGAGTATGCAAACATTTCAGTGACATACCTGCAACACTCACATAACACGGGCCATCTCTGCGTGTCTGATTAGCCACCTCCCAGTCACCACCCAGGATCGCTCAGCACTTTTCCCAGACTTCTCTGATAATATGCACTATACTCTGTGGAATGTGTGCACTTTTAGGGAATTTCGCGCTTGCGCAGTAGGAAAAAGTTTGCTCATCTCCTTAAACATGGGCATTATGTGCAGCTATAAATCAGGCTCAAAGTTAAAACCCTCTCATTGTCCTATAACAAGAGGCACCATCGTTTTTTTGTTTTTATTTTTTTCACTTTTTTTTTCTTCCTAGAAACTATGACCATGAAAATGGACTAGAAAGTCAGAGAGTGGAAATGGACAGCTTAGATATTGATATAAAGACCACAGTGGCAGAAATCATGGAGGGGTAAGTGATTATGTATACGTACGTTTCACCTTGTAAGTTGAATGACAGTTCTCTGTATGCATTTAGTTATGGATGTTATGTCATATATCCCTAATCAGGGAAGAAATAATGAAGGAAAAAAATGAACTTGTAGAACTGAAACCCGGCAAGACGGCCAATTCAAACCATGGAGCCCATGATGGTGAAGTCAGTAAGGACAAGCGAAGGCCACAATGGTTGCGTACATGGAAACAGTTTTGGAGCGCCCCCGTGACGGCCTTCTTTGGGAACGTGGTCATGTACTTTACATTTCTCTTCCTCTTCTCCTATGTGCTCCTCATGGACTTCAAGCTACCTCCACCAGTAGGCCCAGCCACCTCAGAGATTATACTTTATTTTTGGGTTTTCACTATGGTTTGTGAAGAAATCCGGCAAAGTTTCTTTGTGGGATCTATGCCTGTAGCACAGAAGGTCAAACAATACTTACAGGACTCCTGGAATCACGTGGACATCACGGCCCTGCTACTGTTCATCATTGGTGTCATCTGCAGGTATAAGTGGTGCATGATAATAAAGAGAGTATATACAATGCAAACCCTTCCAGCATTATAAATATTAGACACTTCATGGTACATAGTTGCCTACTTTCTGGCTGCCCCCCTCCAGGAGATGACAGCCAGGTTGGCATAGAGGTGGGTGATGCGGGGGCATAGCTTGGCATAATGGGCGGGGAGCGGTCATGATGCAGTGCAACAGGCTGTGGGCGTGGCTGTATGACTGTGTCAGCGTAGCCATGCCCCCTATTATACTATGCCAAGAGTACTGGCATTGTGCAGAAGGGGGCATGGCTACAATGATGCGATTCCGTATTTATCGCGCCATTGATTACTCGGTCTGCCCACTTTACTTGGCGGCTGGGTGGTGGGATGCGACCGGCTCCACGGGACTTGCCCACTTTCCCGGGGGGCTGGGAGCATTGTTTTGAATTTTAGGAACCTCCCGGCCATTGCGGGAGAGTAGGCAAGTATGAAATGATAACTTTAGCGAATCATAATGTGCCTAATTAACATAGTTATGCTAGATACTAATAACTGGGTACAATAACTCTTGGGGGGTGGGGGTCTACATAACAAACTAAGGGGGCGATGCATCAAACCTTCTAAAGATTGGAGAAGTTGTTAATAGAAACCAATCCGCTTCTCCCTTCCGTTTTATCGAATGTACTTGATAAATGCTAGCTAGGAGCTGATTAGATACTATGGGCAACTTCTCCACTTTTTAGAAGGCTTGATAGACCTCTCCCCCAAAATCTGTCCTTTTAACATGTGGAAATGGCTTTTTCTGCATGTTTAAGCAAAGCTGACTTTTTAGCTTACAGTACACTTATCAAAGCTTTAAAGAAAGTGATATTAGAGATACAGTATTGGATCCTTGGAGAGTGATAAAGTGAAGAGAGAGAGACTACTAACCAACCAGCTCCTGTCGTTTTTCGAAACAGCCTGTAACAGGTCAGTTAGAAGCAGATTAGCTGGTACTTTATCTCTCTCCACTTTAACACTCTCCAAGGCTTAGTACATCTCCCCCATTGTCTGCTATGTGCACAGCGGCCTGCACAGAAGTCCCTCTCCCCCCCCCATCCCACCCCAGTTGTTTTTACAGCTGTCCAACAAGCTCCAAATAGCTTAGCAGTTGCGAGGCCGGGTCTGAGCCCAGAGGTAAATTGATATTATATGCAATCACTTTATTTGTTTCTGATCACCGGGACAGGTTCTTATCAGAACCAATGCCCGGCAACTTCACATTAGTAAATACCCTTAAAACAATGGGTCTAATTCAGACCTGATCACAAAAGCAAAATCTTTCTCTAATGGGCAAAATCAAGGGGGTGATGCAGACCTGATCGCTGGGCCGCTAACTTTGCTGTCCTGCGATCAGATAGTCGCCGCCCCAGGGGGAGTGTAAATTCGCAGTGAAAGTGTGCGATCTCATGTGTACACCGAGCTACTAAAATCCACTTTGTGCAGTCTCTGCACAGCCCAGGACTTACTCCTACAGTCCGGTCACATCAGGCCGATCGGGGCCGGAACTGACGTCAGACACCCTCCCTGAAAATGCTTGGGAACGCCTGCGTTTTTCCGTACACTCCCTGTAAATGCTCAGTTACCACCCACAAACGGGCTCTTCCTGTCAATCACCTTGCGAACACCTTGCAAAGTTTTCGCACCATCCTGTCACTGACCGGCGATGCCTGCTGTTGTTGAGACAAACAGGAGCGAAAGAGAGGATGAACAATGGAGAATTACAACATTATAAAGTAACGGACAACTGGACCGTTGACCCATAACATAACTGACAACTGTAAAGTTGACTCATAACACAACGGACCTCTGTAAAGTTGACACACAATGAGCAGCAATCAGGTCTGAATCACCCCCCATGTGCACTGCAGGTGTGGCAAATATAAAATGTGCAGAGAGTTAGATTTGGGTGGGTTATTTTGTTTCTGTGCAGGGTAAATACTGGCTGCTTTATTTTTACACTGCAATTTAGATTTCAGTTTGAACACACCCCACCCAAATCCAACTCTCTCTGCACATGTTACATCTGCCCCACCTGCAGTGTACATGGCTTTGCCTATTAGAGTAAAATTTTGCTGTTGCGATCAGGTCTGAATTAGGCGCAATGTCCTTATTGCCACAACATGTGGCGATTAGGAATGTTACATTTCAGGGGGCATATAGGATTTTTTTTAGAAGTATGCACCATGTCCTTTAAATTAGCGGTGAGAAAACCACATTTTTGTTTTTAGTTTTATTGGCAAAACCATTCTAGTTTTGTTTTTGTGCAAAACTGGGCCGGAGTTTGTTTTTCGATTATCCCCTCAAAAATGTAAGTTATTATTAATATTATATTTTATTTACATGGCATTTCAGGGGCTCCATAGTGCCATACATAGCACATTCCTACAAAACATGTAAATATGTTTAATTCAGTTTAGAAAATTTGCAGATTCTCATATAGCGCCTGGTGCAGAGGTGCCGGCAAATGGACCCGCATTGCGTGCATGGAAATAGCTGTCGTATTGTCCCACAATATGCAGAGTTGTGGCCGCACCATCCCTAATAATAAACTTATGGAAATAGCCATCATCCCTATAAATGACCAGCCCTGTCTCTGCTGCAAGAGATCTCTCTGAAAGCAGATGGATCTCTGCGTATGCTCAACCCGGAATTCTGCCTACACACCCACCCCACGCCCTAAAACACTTAGCCTATGTACAGATTCCCCAATGCCACCCAGTTGCGCCCACTTAGTCACTAGTGGAGATGCGATTGAGTTGCTTTCCACTTGGAAATCGCCCATAGCTGCTCATAGCTGTGTAGGCTCTGCAGTGCTAATCTGTAGGCAAAACTGAGTTGCATTGAACTGACCGCCACATCAGCCTCATAGTGATAGATTCAGTCTAACAGCATCTCTCAGAGCAACAGTGTTTTCTCTGAGTTTTCCACGGGCAATTTCAGGCAAAAGTGCAATTTTAATTACAGTAATTATAGTATACCGCATAATGATTAAAAAAAAAAGATAAAATACTATTTGAGTGCAATTACGGTTTCAAATTGTTGGTAAAAAATACACTATGTCCTAGAAATGTACATATAGATTCTCATTAACTGACCTCCAATACCTCACTGACTTCAGGAACCTCTCACACGAATTGAAAATTTGATGTGATACCTTTACCATAATGCTTTATACTGTACACTTAGGGGGTCACTTCTAAAGTGCAAAATGTGGGTGATTGCAATGATAAACGCTGTCAGAAGAGTTGTATAGCACAAAAGGAGGGGTAAGCCTCCAAAAGGATACATAAGTAATGAAAATAGGGTTTTTGTTTTACTTTTGAAGTTAGCATTTGCAGCTAATTCAGCATCTAATATTATTGGCACCCGCTTATTTGGACATACTAGTGGCCTGTTACAACATCTGGTCAGATTTTGCCTGAATACCATTGACCTGTGTTTTCTATATGTATTATGTTTGTAATTGTCATCATTTGGTATACGTTCAAGATACCGGCTGTCTGGATCCTGGCAGCCGAAATCCTGACGCCTGAATCCCGACACCCATCAGAACACCATCGGCGGAATCCAGAACAGGGCAGGATTCCGAAATAGCTGGGAGTGTTAGCATTTGCCTGCGGGGGTGTGTGTGTGGGGGGTGGTGGGGGGGGAGGGTGTAGAGTTAGGCTGCGGGGGTGAGGTTAGTATTAGGCTGTGGGCAGGAGGGGGGGTTAGGGTCAGGCACTAAGGGTGGAGGTTAGGCACTAAGGAGGGAGGTTAGGGTCAGGCACAAAGGGGGAGGTTAGGGTTAGGCACTAAGGGGGGAGGTTAGGGTTAGGCACTAAGGGGGGAGGTTAGGGTTAGGCACTAAGGGGGGAGGTTAGGGTTAGGCACTAAGGGGGGAGGTTAGGGTTAGGCACTAAGGGGGGAGGTTAGGGTTAGGCACTAAGGGGGGAGGTTAGGGTTAGGCACTAATGGGGGAGGTTAGGATTAGGCACCACCTGGGGGGGTAGGGTTAGGCTGCGGGGGGGAGGTTAGGATCAGGCTGCGGGCAGGTGGCGGGAGGTTAGGGTTAGGCACTAAGGGGGGACGTCCGAGTTAGGCACTAAGGAGGGAGGTTTGGGTTAGGCACTAAGGGGGGAGGTTTGGGTTAGGCACTAAGGGGGGAGGTTTGGGTTAGGCACTAAGGGGGGAGGTTGGGGTTAGGCACTAAGGGGGGAGGTTAGGGTTAGGCACTAAGAGGGGAGGTTAGGGTTAGGTACTAAGAGGGGAGGTTAGGGTTAGGTACTAAGAGGGGAGGTTTGGGTTAGGCACTAAGGGGGGAGGTTTGGGTTAGGCACTAAGGGGGAGGTTAGGGTTAAGCATTAAGAGGGGAGCTTAGGGTTAGGTACTAAGAGGGGAGGTTTGGGTTAGGCACTAAGGGGGGAGGTTTGGGTTAGGCACTAAGGGGGGAGGTTTGGGTTAGGCACTAAGGGGGGAGGTTTGGGTTAGGCACTAAGGGGGGAGGTTTGGGTTAGGCACTAAGGGGGGAGGTTAGGGTTAGGCACTAAGGGGGGAGGTTCGGAATAGGCACTAAGGGGGAGGTTAGGGTTAGGCACTAAGCGGGGAGGTTAGGGTTAGGCTGCGGTAAGGGAGGGAGGTTTAAATACTTACATCGCCCCTGTTGGGATCTTGACCATTGGGATGCCGTGATCGGTATTGTGACCGTCGGCATCCCATACGCCGGGATTTCATACCGATCCCCATCATTTATGTTTCCATATTAAATATTATACATTTTTAATGCACTTTCAATAAGCAGTATATTCATAATTTTAATGTTGTTTAGACTGCCTTAGTGCTGTATAACCGCCCTCTTTTTGTTACCTATAAAGTACAAAATGTCTCCTATACACAGTAAAAGCAGCTTTTCACCTGGATTAGTGAAAGTCTGCTAGACCTCCGCTTTGGAGGCACTTGTATTGCAGCCGAAGTTTTGCACCCAGCCTGCACTCAAGGGACTCTCTGATCCAGCCCGCTACTCCTTTTACATGGAGCAAAATCTTACTCCTCAATTTGCACAGTATTCACTTCTAGTGTATATGTATAACTATGTATATATATATATATATATATATATATATATATATATATATATATATAATATGCGAAATAGCACATACAGTAAAAAGGGATCAGGGCATCACAAAATAGAATTGTCGCTGCATGCATTTTCAGTGCTTGGTAAAAGACTTTCACAGGATGTGTACTTCACTGCGGAGCGTATAATGCAGTATGTACTTTCTGCAGGATGATGGACCATACATATGAGTCAGGACGGACCATCCTCTGTTTTGATTTCATGGTTTTCACCCTTCGGCTTATTCACATTTTTGCGGTCAACAAACAGCTGGGGCCCAAAATAATTATTGTCAGAAAGATGGTAAGTTTATATGAAAGACATAATACACTGTATACAGGATCAAAAACCTAAAGTGCACTTATTTAAGTACATGTTTATGTGTAATGTAAAACCATACTTTAGTGAAAGGGCACGTATCCTTTTCTCCACCATAAAAGCATACGTGCAGACTTTGTAACCTGGCCGCCCCTAAGTTGTACAGGGATGGCGCCAGTGCCTAGATGAAGCAATTCACCGCAAATTGCATCATCAAGAGCCCAGGCAACCCACTAATGATGCAATTTGTGGTATCACCCGTCTCAACCCAGTTCTGTGAATCTCCCATTATGTCTCAATGGGTGGAGACACAGTGACACAATCGGTGGCACTACACTCCCTTCTACCTTGACCTGATGTTGGTAAGTATACTGTGGGCAACACCATATACTTAATTGTCCCTAAATGTTTTATATTGTGCTAAAATATTTGCTCTCAAACTGATATTTGCACAAAGGCGGTTTATATTGTAGGCGTAGTCTCCCTGTGACCTACCCCATTAGCCCTTTCTAAAACTGCCCATACATTTGGCCTGTTTGTGGTTCCAGCAGGAATCGTTGGATTCCAAATAGATTTTAGACCTTCTCAGTCTTCACTCACAAAATGATTTGGAACCAGTTTGGTTCAATTCCAAATTAGTCAAAATAATGCCACCTGTGCCCACACACGGACAGATCTGGTAATTAATTTAAATGCCACACAGTGTTATCATATAGTCTGGCCCCACACATCTACAGAAGTGCCACCATTACTTCCTAGTTCCTACTCCCTAGTCTACACAAGGAGACTCACCCACCATCCAAAATCACATGCTGCTCAATCAAACCTGATTCAGTAGTAGTTTGCTTGTACAGTGCATCTGGAAAGTATTCACAGCGCTTCACTTTTTCCACATTTTGTTATGTTACAGCCTTATTCCAAACTGGATTAAATTATTTTTTTCCCTCAGAATTCTACACACATTATCCCATAATGACAACGTGAAAAAAGTTTTGTTCTTAGATTTTTGCAAATGTATTAAAAATAAAAAACTAAGAAATCACATGTATATAAGTATTCACAGCCTTTGCTCAATACTTTGTTGATGCACCTTTGACAACAATTACAGCTTCGAGTCTTTTTGATTATGATGCCACTAGCTTGGCACAACTATCTTTGGGCAGTTTCGCCCATTCCTCTTTGCAGCACCTCTCAAGCTCCATTAGGTTGGATGGGAAGCACAGCCATTTTCAAATCTCTCCAGAGATGTTCAATCGGATTCAAGTCTGGGCTCTGGCTGGGCCACTCAAGGACATTCACAAAGTTGTTCCGAAGCCACTCCTTTGATATCTTGGCTGTGTGCTTAGGGTCTTTGTCCTGCTGAAAGATGAACCGTCGCCCCAGTCTGAGGTCAAGAGCGCTCTGGAGCAGGTTTTCATCCAGGATGTCTCTGTACATTGCTGCATTCATCTTTCCCTCTATCCTGACTAGTCTCCCAGTTCCTGCTGCTGAAAAATATCCCCACAGCATGATGCTGCCACCACCATGCTTCACTGTAGGGGATGGTATTGGCCTGGTGATGAGTGGTGCCTGGTTTCCTCCAAACATGACGCCTGGCATTCACGTCGAAGAGTTCAATCTTTGTCTCATCAGACCAGAGAATTTTGTTTCTCATGGTCTGAGAGTCCTTCAGGTGCATTTTGGCAAACTCCAGGCGGGCTGCCATGTGCTTTTTTACTAAGGAGTGGCTTCCGTCTGGCTACTCTACCATACAGGCCTGATTGGTGTGTTGCTGCAGAGGTGGTTGTCCTTCTGGAAGGTTCTCCTCTCTCCACAGAGGAATGCTGTAGCTCTGACAGAGTGACCATTGGGTTCTTGGTCACCTCCCTGACTAGGGCCCTTCTCCCCGGATCACTCAGTTTAGACGTCCGGCCAGCTCTAGGAAAAGTCCTGGTGGTTACAAACTACTTCCATTTACGGATGATGGAGGCCACTGTGCTCATTGGGATCTTCAAAGCAGCAGATATTTTTCTGTACCCTTCGCCAGATTTGTGCCTCGAGACAATCCTGTCTCGGAGGTCTACAGACAATTCCTTTGACTTCATGCTTGGTTTGTGATCAGACATGCACTGTCAAGTGTGGGACCTTACATAGACAGGTGTGTGCCTTTCCAAATCATGTCCAATCAACTGAATTTACCACAGGTGGACTCCAATTAAACTGTAGGAACATCTCAAGGATGATCAGTGGAAACAAGATACACCTGAGCTCAATTGTGAGCTTCATCGTAAAGGCTATGAATATTTATATACATGTGATTTCTAAGTTTTTTTTATTTTTAATAAATTTGCAAAAATCACAAAAAAACTTTTTTCATGTTGTCATTATGGGGTATTGTGTGTAGAATTTTGAGGGGGAAAAAATGAATTTATTACATTTTGGAATAAGGCTGTAACATAACAAAATGTGGAAAAAGTGAAGCGCTGTGAATACTTTCCGGATGCACTGTACATAAAGATTAACAGACTAACCCGTTCTTTGTATTGGTGGAAGTGTTGCATATTTGTATTATTTTAAATTGCATATATATTCATGTTTTGTTAACCTACTTCTTTCTCATTTAAAAATAAAATAAATGATTCCCTTTCTGTACAAGACATTTGGGAATATTTATTAAAATAATTTTCACTAAAATAATGTGAAAAAGGGCATTTTCACACCCTTTTCACTTTGTTTTAGTATCATCTGAGTTTACTAAAGGGCAATTGAAGGAGAATTCCCAAAATTCACCTCCAAGCACTTTAATTCACATTTTTAATAACTAGGTTGCTTTTCCCATACTTGTAATGTGATCTGGGCAAATTTACTAAAAAAATTATGTAAAAATATAGGAGGGAGCCCTGTGATAACGCTATCTTGAGATAGCGTTATCCAGGCTTCCCACCGGTTCTCCGCTCATGCACTGCCTTCTCTGCCTGCTGGCAGTGAAGGCTGAGCTCTGATCTGGCCCCTGTGATCAGCCTTGTGTGTCTAGTGGACACACACGCTGATCACTGTGTAAAAAAAAAAAAAAAGTGAAAGGAAAAAAGTAATACTTACCTGTACCCAGGGAACGGTGATTCGGCGAGGGCAGACGGTCATCTGATCGCTGTGCTCCTGCTGTGAGCTCCGGTGCAGTAAAGTGATGCTGGGAAGCCGGCATCTCCCTTTGCAGCACCAGCCACCAGGGGTTACAGCAGAGCACAGGATCAGATGACCGGATGCCCTCCAAGGTGATCTCCATACTAATCCCTACATTGACATCCCAACAGGCAGAAAGTGCAGCTGTGCAGAATAATTTCTTGTGTTTCATGATGTGTCTCTGCCATTCCCCACAGATGAAAGACGTCTTCTTCTTCCTCTTCTTTCTGTTTGTCTGGCTTATTGCCTATGGAGTGGCCACAGAGGGTCTCCTACACCCCAATGACATGCGTCTGGGCTGGATATTCCGACGTGTCTTTTACAGGCCTTATCTACAAATCTTTGGTCAGATTGAACTAGCCAAGATAGACGGTTAGCACATTAAATGTAATGAATTGAAATACTGGGGCAGATGTATTAAGCCTGGAAAAGGGATAAAGAAGTGATAAGTTAGAAGGTGATAACGCACCAGCCAATCAGCTCCTAACTGTCATTTTAAAAATCTGCAATGATTGACTGGTGCTTTATCACCTTGCGCTTATCACTTCTTTATCACTTATTTATCCCTTTTCCATGCTTAATACATCTGCCCCACTGCCTGTTATGTTCTATGAGCCTAATTCAAGGTTGATTGCAAAATAAAATTTTTCCATAATGGGCAAAACCATGGACCTAGGGGGTCATTCCGAGTTGTTCGTTCATATTTTTTTCTCGCAATGGAGCGATTAGTCGCTAATGCGCATGCGCAATGTCCGCAGTGCGACTGCGCCAAGTAAATTTGCTATGCAGTTAGGTATTTTACTCACGGCATTACAAGTTTTTTTCTTTGTTCTGGTGATCGTAATGTGATTGACAGGAAGTGGGTGTTTCTGGGCGGAAACTGGCCGTTTTATGGGAGTGTTTGAAAAAACGCTACCGTTTCTGGGAAAAACACGGGAGTGGCTGGAGAAACGGAGGAGTGTCTGGGCGAACGCTGGGTGTGTTTGTGACGTCAAACCAGGAACGACAAGCACTGAACTGATCGCACTGGCAGAGTAAGTCTCGAGCTACTCAGAAACTGCACAGAGAAGTCTTTTCGCAATATTGCAAATCTTTCGTTCGCAATTTTGATAAGCTAAGATTCACTCCCAGTAGGCGGCGGCTTAGCGTGTGCAAAGCTGCTAAAAGCAGCTTGCGAGCGAACAACTCGGAATGAGGGCCCTAATTCAGATCTGATCGTAGATGTGCTAAATTTAGCACATCTACGGTTTCACAGACATGCGGGAGGACGCCCAGCACAGGGCTAGTCCGCCCCACGTCTGGCTCTGCCCTCCCCCGCACAGGTACAAAAGCATCGCACAGCGGCGATGCTTTTGTACCTAACGAGTAGCTCCCTGCCAGTGCAGCTCCTGCGCGCTGGCAGGCCGCTACTCGCCACGTCCTGGGTCGCAGCGACTGCGTGTGATGTCACGCAGCTGCCGTGGCCTGCCCCCCATCGGTCCGGACACGCCTCCGTTGTCCAGACTGCGCCCTGCCAACGGCGTTCTAACAGGCAGAGGCGATCGCAGCCCTGAGATGCTGATAGCATCTCACTGAGCTCCCGGGATGTGCACGCGCAGTATGGCCGCTGCGCGTGCGCACTCCACACAGTAATTCAGACTGCGATTGCTGCAGCGATGCAGTCTGAAATACCCCCCATATGCACTGCAGGGGGGGCAGATATAACATGTGCAGAGAGAGTTAGACTTGAGTGGGGTGTGTTCAATCTGCAATCTAAATCGCAGTGTAAAAATAAAGCAGCCAGTATTTACCCTGCACAGAAACAAAATAACCCACCCAAATCTAACACTCTCTGCACGTTACATCTGCCCCACCTGCAGTGCACATGGTTTTGCCCATTAGCTAACAAATTTGCTGCTGCGATCAGATCTGAATTAGGCCCCATGTGCAGTGCAGGTGGGGCAGATGTAACATGTGCAGAGAGAGTAAGATTTGGGTGGGTTATATTGTTTCTGTGCAGGGTAAATACTGGCTGCTTTATTTTTACACTGCCATTGAGATTTCAGTTTGAACACACCCCACCCAATTCTCTCTGCACATGTTACACCTGCCCCACCTGCAGTGCACATGGTTTTGCTCATTAGGGGAAAATGGTATTTTGCAATCAACCTTGAATTAAGTCCTATGTGTATTATTATTACTTTTACATAGGCCAAATTCTGACTTTATATGGCGATTCTTTGTCCTGAAGAGATCAAATAATATGCAACTACTGTTATAAGTGGTCCACGAGCAAGGATGGAAAGGTTATCTTACTTGTCTCGTTCTGTTTATATACTGTAGCTCCCGGACTGCCTGCCCTATAGCAAATATAGGCTACCTGTAGTCTTTCAGCAAACGAACGCACTGTGCCCATAGCCTGCTCATGGACTGTACATACACAAGAACTCTGCATTTTATGCACATTTCATAAGGTGTAATAAACATATAGTTACAGACCGCACAAAGAATGGACAATGAAGATGTCATTGTGTGTAGTTCCTTGTGTAGGGACCATCATTATGACCCGTCCTGTCTCCATTTCCCCACAGCTGGACTACTAGAAAATATAAACTGCACAGATGACCCTGTGGAAATCATGAATGAGGTATTGCCCCCTTGTCCCAACACATTTGCCAATTGGCTGGTGATTCTCCTGCTGGTTGTCTTTCTGCTCGTTGCGAACATTCTTCTGCTGAATCTGCTGATCGCCATGTTCAGGTAACTGGTGGAAGGCGGGAAATTCTCTAACTTTCATATAACAGCCTTAGAAGAAGATTTCCTTCTCTCCTTTCCATGCTTCCTACGATATCACCTAACCCTCCGTTTCTGCCACCCTGAGACTTATTTCAGTGCCATGTCCCCTGATGCAGCAATGTTTATATAACAAGTACTTGTCCTACATTGGGGGAGATGTACTAAGCCTGAAAAGTGATACATTTCACAGTGATAAACTGCCAGCCAATCAGCTCCTAACTACCATGTCACTGGCTGTGTTTGAAAAATTAGTTAGGAGCCGATTGGCTGGTACTTTATCACCGTGATATTTATCACTTTTCAAGGCTTAGTACATCTGGCCCATTGTCTTGTACTGTAAGTCGCTGTTTTCTTGTTTTGCTCATTTGTTTATGTACTTTGGCGCTGTGGAAACCTTGTGGTGCCATAGAAATAATGATAATAATAAGATCGTACTAGTAAAGGGACCTGGCCAGGTCACCTCAGTCTGCCTCCCCCTCAATCTGTACTGCCCTTTGGTCTGTTCCTCCTCTTTCCGCTGCCCCGCCTCCCACTCTGGCTGCTGCTTGCTCTGCTCTGTTCCTCCCCGCTGCCCCTCCCGCTCCCTGCCCCATACCTACCCCGTTTCTGGTTGCTGGCTGGGTCCTCCTCTTATGCTACACTGAAACAGACCTTACACAATAATTATATAGATATTGGATAGCCAGACCTATGTCTTTATGTCTGATAATCGTTATTTATATAATGCTCACTGCTCCATGTTGGTTAAGGCTGATGACGGAAAAAAAATAAAAATAATAGTCATTAGTTGAACAGAGGTAAAAAGAAGGAAAGGTGAGGTTATGGCAAGTAGCAGTAAACCTGATGACCTCATTCATAGTGTGTGCACGTGCATAGGGCCTAATTCAGACCTGATCGCAGCAGCAAAATTGTTCTCTAATGGGCAAAACCATGTGCAGTGCAGGGGGGGCAGATATAACATGTGCAGAGAGAGTTAGATTTGGGTGGGTTATATTGTTTCTGTGCAGGGTAAATACTGGCTGCTTTATTTTTACACTGCAATTTAGATTTCAGTTTTAACACACCCCACCCAAATCTAACTCTCTCTGCACATGTTACATCTGCCACACCTGCACTGCACATGGTTTTGCCCATTAGAGAGCAATTTTGCTGCTGCGATCAGGTCTGAATTAGGCCCTCAGCCATATCTGATTCTGGGTGTGATATCATACCTCCCAGCCGCTGGCGTATCTATAATAGGTGCAGTATGTGCAGGGCACACGGGCCCCCACCGCACACACTGCACCCATTTCTTCTATACTTACCTTTCCGGAGTCCATCAGCGACTGTGTGTGGGCCCCCTCCTCTCCCGTAGCCGTCACCGCCGCTGCTAGCGCATTGAGCGCTAGAGACTCTGGCACAGTGCCAGAGTCTACAGCGCATGCCGGCTATGGGAGAGGAGGTGGCCCACACACGGAGTCAGCACACGGGTCCCCTCCTCTCTAGAAACGCCGCTGCTCCCAGCTGTCCCAATTTAGGCAGACAGTCTCTATTTGGTGGCTCTGTCCTTCTGTCCCTATTAGGGTAGCTTTATCCCAAATGTGCTGGAAGTTGGGAGTTGCAGAGCAGGGGTGAACGGGCGCCACGGGCACCTGCCATAAGGTACACTGGCGTATCTATAATGGGTGCAGTGGCTGCCGCGCCATTTTTTCGGGGACCTGCGTATGCACTATACACTCTGGCACTGTGCCAGAGTCTCTCTAGTGCTCAGATCGCTAACAGCGCTGACGGCTACGGGAGAGGAGGGAGCCCACACACGGAGACTGCACACGGGTCCCCTCCTCTCTTGATACGCCGCTGTGCAACATTGTCAGGGAAAGGAACAGGACAGGTGGCTGATTGTAAGTGCAGGTCAGGCCACAATGACGCACCACCATCCACGTATCATGTCGGTTGTCCCGTTTCCTTAACAGCAAATGTTGTGTAGAGCTGTATCTGGAGCCAAGACCAGAAGCGCCTGCAACTCCTCCCAGTCAGCTGCTGCCAGTGCATGCTGCAACATGTAGTTTCACAGCAGCAGCAAAAAAAGGATAATAGGAGGACTCATTCCCAGCATTTCTGGGTTTCCCTGTTGTAGTATGATAAGCACAGTCTGTCTTAGACCGATGCTGGTTGCAGTTTGCAGGAGGACGCCAGGCGGTTCCGCCCACAGCTTTAACAGTTACCAGCCGGGTCGGGCTAGGCGTGCTGTCCCTCAGTTCATTTTATAGATGTCCGCAGTATTGTTTGTCATTTTTAGATTTACATTTTTTTGGTTTTTAAAGAATATACATTAAAATGCCAGTGTTCATCATCAACCTCTTCCAATGCGGCTGCATCAAAACTTTGTTAATGCATCAAACATATCTCCATGCAGACACATTCGGCCCAATTCAGAGATGGAATGCAGCGACATCCTTGTTTGAATATTTTGCCGCAGTTGCTTCTGTGGCTTTACACTAATGCTGCTACGAAGCCCTTCCCCGTGTAAAAGTGTGCAGCTGAATGTGCATGGACTGAGACGCCCACTGTCTGCTCCATGCACGCAGTAGTGCCATCTGGTGGGTAAAGCCGCAAACATCGGCTGCACCACCCAACTTTCCACCAGCTCTGTGGCAGCTTCTCCGTCTGAGTTTGGCCTCCTGCGTGAGCAGCTAGAGCGTCTCTGTATGGGAACTCATTCAGTGACACGCCTGTGACATTCCCTTAGCATGTGCATGAGACGGAGCCTTTTTGCGTGCATTACTAGCCACTTCCCACACAGTGCCCAGTAACACCCCATTCATTGCCTTAACAGTTCTTAATGTCTGCGGCTGAATTAAGTTTGAGTTTTCTGAGGCACACCATTGGGATTGGTTCAGTATGATTTACTGACCAACAATACCGACGGACATAATTCCGACAGTCAAAATACCGACACAGTCAAAATGCCGACATTCATTATGCTGACATGTTCAAAATGCTGACATGGCAAAATACCAACATGAGTTTTGCTAGCGTTTTTTTGTGTCAATGTGGACATAGGTTGACAAGGACACCGTCTAAGTGTACCTCGTCCCCTTGCGTGGCTCGCTGCGCTTGGCACACTGTTATATCCCCCTCCAGGTCCACTGGGATGGTAAAGTCTGTTTTGGGGCAAAAATTCCTTAAAAATGCATGTCGGCATTTTGACATGTCAGCATTCCAAAATGTCGGCATTCTGACTATGTTGGCATTTTGAGCGTGTCGGCATAATGAATATTGTTATTTTGACCGTGTCGGGATTATGTCTGTCTGTAAATCAACTGCTACCCATTAAGACGCATGCGCATTGCAAATATTTTGGCGTTTTAAAGCATGCGCAGTTGTAAAAAAAAAAATCTATGTTGCGTGCATCTCGGAATCCGGTCCACTGTGTTGCGTTATCCGTATCTGCATTATTTTTGTGGCAATTGTTTTTATGTATACACTTTGGGTGCAAATACGTCCAGCTGTACGTGAGGTCCTATATGTGCACTGCATGACTCTTTCAGTGCTGGGACAGGAGTCCCTATACTGTACTGAGAAATCATGCAGTGCGAACTGGAGACTTGACTGTGCTACACATAAACTGCTTGTTTGCTGCATCGGTCATACATTGTCCACACTGAGTTTCTTACTGTGTTTGAATCATATACTGTTGTTAATGTTGCACTATGTCTTTCCTCTGCTCAGCTACACCTTCTCCAAAGTCCAAGGTAACAGTGATATCTACTGGAAATTCCAGCGCTACAACCTGATTGTGGAGTACCACAACCGCCCGGCACTGGCCCCGCCCTTTATTATCATCAGCCACATTCACACGTTTATCAAGCGCAAGATCCGCAAGGTGGAGTCTCAGAAAATCAGACACTTCAGTGAGTCTTCTACTGCAGCTCTAGATTCCGGCGTTTAGATACGTAATTAATCAAGCTGGCGATTAAATTAATCAAAAGTACAAAGTAAAGATTACTGTGCAGTATCAGCTTCTATGGATAGGGGGAACCGTGATGATCCTCTGCTGTCTATATCGCTACCATAGCAACCAGTCACATGGCATATGTAAGGAGCAGAGAGGCTAAGGAACTACCTTCTGAGCTCATTTTGCTGTGAGTGTTACAGACAGCCATACTAGTCTGCCCTCCAGAGAGATTTTGAATAGGAGATAGGGGGACAGCTAAGAAACATGATGTTCAGTTGCGTGCTTAAAAGGTATTTAACTGGCTACTTAAAGAAGTAAACAGCTATGTGGGATTGCTGCTTTAACTCTCAGAATAATAGAAAAACAATGTCGCCTACTGGGCTCTCTTTTAATGGCTGGTGGGCGTAATTCATGTTTGTACGCATTTGCCTAAGCAGCTGCGTCATGGCCATTTTCGGGGTCAGTCTATGACGTCGCCTGTGTATGGAAATATAGCGACGGTGCCCTACCTGCACAGCCAAGATGCAGAGGCAGGGGTCGACCTCTATCCAATGCGTTCACAAATAAATTGCGAATGCATCACGGGGTGGGCGCCACACTTGCTGGACAGCGCCCAGCATGTGAGTATGTGGACGTAGATTTTGCCGTGGGAGCAAAATCTGCATCATTTCTGAATAACCCCCTAAGGCCCGGTGTCTCTAAGCTGTAATCTTTTTTTTATTTTTTTTAGCTCTCGACAATGATCTCAGTGGGTGAAACTTAGTAAATAAGTGGGCAGGGCTAGTTGAAAATGTCTGCCTCTTGCCATTAACTAATACAGTACGCCCACTTTTTGGTTCCTAGTGTTGGAATTAAAGGAGCCTCTGGACAGCCGGATGCTCACCTGGGAAGCCGTTCAGAAGGAGAACTACCTGGTGAATATCGCCAAGTTGAAGAGGGACAGCGACACCGAGCGGCTGAGACGCACCTCACAAAAGTAAGGACGTAAACAATGTCAGGGCCACATAGCTTCTGCAGCGGTCTTTTCATTAATTAAAGTGAATTTTATACTGTGAAGCGCTGGGAGAAAACAATAGCTGTATGTACATTTCATTAATGACCATTAGAGGTCACACAATCCAAAATGGCAGACCAGTGCTAAACTGTTTCTGTAATGGCTTTGTATTAAGGACATGCGAGTAGCCTCCTTTGTATGGATGGAAAAGTATTTCATAAAGTGTAAATCAGTGGTTCCCAACCACGGTCCACAGGGCACACTAACAGTTCAGGTTTTAAGGATAACCATACTGGAGTATAGGTGGCTTAATTTGTACCTCAGTTATCTGGATTTAACCATCTGTGCTCAGACATGGATATCACTAAAACCTGGACTGCCTTAAGGACTGAGGTTGGGAAACACTGGTATAACTGGTTTAAAACAGCCAAACATCCACCACAGGTTGTGTCACTAAAAAAAAGCTGTTGTGGATGGTGGACAGAATAAAAAGGTCCCTTTATTTTTACTACCACCATAGGGCAACCCGTCTTTAATGTAAATGTTTATTTTTCACCTACATACAGCTCATTCAGGCCTCATTTACATCTTAAAGACTCATTTTCGCCTCTGTGGCGAAACATTTACTTTTGACACTTTAAAATGGCTGCCGAAGGGTGTAAGCGCAGCTTCTAAAGCCACAATTTCTATCCTGCTTATGATTGGTCCTCTTGCTGACGACTTCCCTACACGGTTTTCCTTCTGGGGGGCGTG
Source organism: Pseudophryne corroboree (assembly GCF_028390025.1). Taxonomy (NCBI): domain Eukaryota; kingdom Metazoa; phylum Chordata; class Amphibia; order Anura; family Myobatrachidae; genus Pseudophryne; species Pseudophryne corroboree. The sequence goes on along the minus strand of NC_086453.1, from coordinate 57,857,121 downwards.
GGGAAACACGTACTCCTGGGAAAAGATATTTAGGGAATGTATCAGGCTAGTAGGAGGGTGTAGACCAACCTTTAGTCATTTGGAGTAATAGCATTTTGACATCAACCTACAGTAGACTATTTCAGGTCATCCAAATTATGTGTGTCTGTGTTCCTGTCAAGCTTATACAGGAAAATCGTGGGTCAAATCTGCATCCAACTTTTTGTCAAATTTTTTTTTAAATCTTTTTGATCCATGTTCCATGACTCTATCAAGTATCTTCCTCCATGATGTATACCAGAGGTTCTCAAACTCGGTCCTCGGGGGCCCACACAGTGCATGTTTTGCAGGTAACCCAGCAGGTGCACAGGTGTATTAATTACTCACTGACACATTTTAAAAGGTCCACAGGTGGAACTTCTCCACTTTTATCACTGCTAAGTACATCTCCCATACACCTAAAGATGTATCTGCCAATCTGGCTGGTTGGAACAAAAATCTGGTAATGGATGGGAGCAAATGACAGTTGACCATTTGAAATGGTCAACTGTCATTTGCTCCCATCCATGTCATTTGCTGCCATCCATTACCAGATATTCGTTCCAACCAGCCAGATTGGCAGATACATCTTTAGGTGTATGGGCACCTTAAGCCCTTACTAATTTGTTGCACAAAGGGAGCCAAGATGGTGTGTAGGACGGGAGGGGTTTGAAGGCGTAGTTGAACTACAATAAGGGCGTGTTCACATAGCATGCATCCTATGCAGAGTACCAAACAAACACACATGTAGTGCTCGACCCCTGGTGCATTCAGTGGGGTTGGGTATGATATGTCATCAATTAGAATGTTGACATTCATCATGTAAACTGTGATGAAATGTTGACATGTTAGAATGTCGACATATCGTCCCTCATGGCCCAGCAGTGACTTTCTCCTGGCGGCTGCAGGGGCCTCAGCGGCCTCTTCCAGGTCTCGGTGGTCATGTGATAGTCACTTCTGGATCATCCATCGGCATTCCTGTAAGTATTTCATTGCTTTCCCTAACCCTAATCCCTACACTTCTCCCTAGTGCAGGCATGTCCAAACTGCGGCCCTCCAGCTGTTGAGAAACTGCACATCCCAGCATGCCCTGACTCAGCTTTAGCATTCTCTGACAGCAAAACTGCGTCAGGGCATGCTGGGATATGTAGTTTCACAACAGCTGGAGGGCCGCAGTTTGGACATGCCTGCCCTAGTGCCTAACCCCCGTCAGCCCGCAGCCTAACCCTAACCTTCCTTTATACTATAGGTCTGCAAACTCGGTCCTCATTACTCCACACAGTGCATGTTTTGCAGGTAACCCAGCAGGTGCACAGGTGTATTAATTACTCACTGACACATTGTAAAAGGTCCACAGGTGGAGCTAATTATTTCACTTGTGATTCTGTGAGGAGACCTGCAAAACATGCACTGTGTGGTGTCCCGAGGACCGAGTTTACAGACCTATGCTTTACACTGACCGGCCATGTGCTGTAATGCATATGCATTGTGTACTGACTTTTTAAGCATATTTTACAATCACTGTGAAGCCACAGGACATATTCTGGGCACATCTGCTCCGGGTGTCTGCAGCATTACGCAGGTGCATTTAATTAGGCATGCCTATCTGGACGCAGCTCATGCTTGCAGGCAGCTCTGCGCAAGTAGCAAAAATACTGGGTTTTCTTTTGGAGTGCATAAAATGTGACACCCCTAATAATAGCGGGTGTTGTGTGCACTGTGGATCGTACCTGGTCTCAGAAGGCCCTTCTTCATCTCCTTCCTATCACAACATGGCAGAGGAAAAGAGAGCCCTAAATCCCAAATATAAGGAGGACACAGGAAATAAAGCATACTTGCCTACCTGACCCTCTCCATGAGGGAGAAAATGCTCTGTTCCTGGACTTTCCTGGTAATGTAGGATTGCTATCACCTGTGGTGAGCTAGTTAATTGATAAGAAAGGTGTTTCACCACAGGTGATGGCAATCATACATTACCAGGAAAGTCCAGGAACAGAGCATGTTCTCCCTCATGGAGAGGGTCAGCTAGGCAAGTATGTAATAAAGTGACGTTTGAATTTATTAAGGAGCCCATAATTTTATTGTGATAAACTTAAACACTTACTGTAAGCTATCTTAACACTAAAATAACGACACAGACACTGATAGCTGGATTTAAAGGTCAGACGGTATTTATTGATAGCTGACCTGATTGTTAAACTAGATTTATTATGATGGAGGATATTATGTTGGAGGATGGCAAAGGAAAAGTCGCTAACAGACGCCAGCTCCAGTCACTTAAATTGATCGCCCCCTGGAGGCCGCAACTGGACATACTCCTTCACCAGTCGCAACGGGCAAATATCTTCAGTCACCTGTGCCCTAAGGGACATCCAGCGACCTCGGACAGCTTGATCTGCACACCTAGCAATTCTGTCAACAACTGCAAAGTAACAGGCCTCCGAGAATCCACCGGCACAGGACTTTCCTTAGCCCAACCCTTAAGGGCTTTGGAAAGGACGAAAAAGACCTGGTGGGGTCCGCTTGCCGACGCACCTTAGCATGGAAAGATATGCCCGCAAGGGCAGAAGCCATGGCTACCTTAGACCTACCCTCCTTATAATGGCTCCAAACAAAAGCCATCAAACAGTCAATGGAGGACTTACCCACTGGACCATACCTTCATGAAAATGGCATCCAATCACGCCAGGCCGCATCATACGCCCTAAGCGTGGAAGGAGCTAAAGCATTCTTGGCCAAAGCAACTAACCCGGCTCGATAATCTGCCAGATATAAGGCAGGCACGGTAAACCTTCAGCCGCTGCCCCCGGCACCAACTCACGGAACTTATCAAATTGAAAACGAGACAAAGCATCCGCTATCCGGTTGTTGATGCCGGGGACATGGTGAGCCCTGAAATTAATATTGTGCCTTAAGCATTTGAGGACCAAATACTGCAAAAGGCGCAAGCCTTGGGGGGAGGTGGAACACTGATTGTTAATAACGTGGACCACTCCCATGTTGTCGCAGCGGAACGATATGCTCAGATCCGAAAACCTGGAAGCCCACAATTCCAAAGCCACAATGACAGGAAACAGTTCCAGCAACAGAAGGTTCCTAGTGAAACCACGGGAGACCCAAAAGGCAGGCCAGGGGGCAGCACACCACTCGCCGTCCGAAGGGACGTCTGTCCGGCAAAATCGATGAGGGGGACGGTTTTTGAAGGCTATGGCGTAACCTCGAGTGATGACTTCCCGTACCCAGGCATCTGAAGTGGTCTTCAACCATTCCTGGGTATACCCTAGAAGCCAGTCCCCCAGGGGGAGGCCCGCCCGGTCATGCGGCAGGCTTATCGGTCTTGGAAGCTGGCTGACGGGTAGCCAGGCTCTTTTGGGCTTTGGCTTACCAGGTTTGGAAGTGTGGGCCTGTTTGTGGTACGCCTGACCTTTTGCTTTTCCTGAAGGACGAAAGGAAGTACTTTTAGCCTTCGGCACAGAAGGAGCAGTACTTGGCAGACAGGCAGTTTTGGCAGTAGCCAAATCAGCCACTATCTTATTTAAGTCCTCCCCGAACAGGATATATCCGTTAAAAGGGAGCACCTCCACCGTTTTTCTAGAGTCCAGATCCACAGACCAGGATTTCAGCCACAATATCCGGCGAGCCAGGTCTGACGTAGTAGAAGCCTTGGCTGCCAGAACACCGGCATCAGAAGCCGCCTCTTTAATATAGTGAGAAGCTGTGACAATATATGACAAGCATTGTCTAGCATGGTCAGAGGAGATTTCAGCTTCCAACTCTAGGGCCCACGCTTCAATAGCTTCCGCAGCCCATGTTGCTGCAATAGTGGTCCTATGAGCAGCGCCCGTGAGGGTGTAAGTCGCTTTCAGACAACCCTCCACACGTTTATCCGTAGGCTCTTTCAGAGACGTGACGGTAGTGACAGGCAGAGCTGAGGAAACCACCATCCTTGCCACATGCGAGTCCACTGGAGGCAGTGTCTCCCAATTTTTAGACAGCTCTGGCACGAGGGGATAGCTAGCTAGCAGCTTTTTGTGAGGCACGAACTTCTTACCTGGATTTTCCCAGGATTCCTGACGTATATGAACCAGGTGATCAGAATGAGGTAAAACTTGTTTAACCTCCTTCTGACGCTTGAATCTATCTGGTTTCTTAGGAGGAACGGATGGCTCGGGATCATCCGTAATCTGCAGAATCAACTTTATAGCCTCCAATAGATCAGGAACATCCACTTGTGAACTGTGATCCCCATCAGTATTATCAGTGTCAGAATCTGTGGGGTCGGTGTAAATGCCGTCCTCATCAGACGAGGTGTCAGTGACAGCAGTGGATTGTGAGGAAGTAATGGCCCGCTTAGAGGACCATTTGGTCTTAGGCGAGCAAGGGTCAGACTTATTAGTAGTCAGCGACTGGTTCAATTTCTTTAACTGAGCGGACAAGTTATCTGCCCACGGCGGATTAACCGCAGGGACCATATACGGTTGGACCGGCATAGGAGGTCCCATAGGGGGCGTTAGTTTAGGTAGCCCATGGCGGGTCATTCTGGACCCCCGTTGCAACCGTCCCACTGGGGGGCAAGGAACCCCCAGAACCAGAGCCCTCAGCTGCTATATTTTCCTCAAAGGTATCTGCGGCTTCAGCACCACTCCTAGTGTGTTCAGCCCCAGAACCGTTACCCTCATAAGCAGACATGTTATAACTTGCAGTATAAGGTAACACAGTATAATTTATCAGCAGCACAATACCTGACCCAAACCCCTGCGCAGTGTAGTCAGCACAAACAGGGATTCTGGAGAGGTATGGTGACTAAAATCACAGAGGAAAATACAATGAAAGTATCTTGTGAATATCCTATATTATAATTAACCTGACGCACCAAGCCCCCTCAGGTTATAGACTATAGGGATAGCAAGCTGAGTGAGAGACACAAAATGGAAGTCACCCAGCAGGCCAATGCACACACATATAGTCACAGTTTGTACAATGCAGACGTTATGACAAGCAATAATACTGCACTGGACTAGCTTATATATAGCTATGTAATCAATAGATATAACACTGCACAGTAAAGACTGGATGTATATCACAGGGTAAATGTACCAAAAAAACCCTGACCAAATGCACTCTTTCTTAACTATCACTGTCTAAACGACATGTAGAATACTTAAGTGTCTTGTAAAGTCACAGCGCTGACTATCAGGCGGCTTTACAAAGGAGGATTTGCCCAAGCAGTCCCAGGAACAGTGTAGCGGAGTTGCCCAAACACTGACTGGGAGTGAGGGAGAGAGAGATATGCAGCTCCAGGGCGGGAACATTTACTGTAAATGGCGCCCTGGGGCTGGGGGAGGGGCTACAGGTCAAAGCCCATTCCCCCCTGCTGGACATAACCACCGGTACTATGGGCTTATAGAAAACGGTTTGTAAGAGAAACCGATCTGTACCCGCGCCCTGGTGGCCTAGTGGGGTCGCCTGTACTATCACAGTGTCCACGCCAGCGCGCGCGGCCTGCCTCCCACAGGCCGCGCCGGATCGAGATAAAGAGCAGGTCCCGCGAACGGGACCCACTTACCACCTCCCGAAGCGCGACCACGCGATCCTGGAGAGCCCCAGTCGTGTGTGACTGACATGAAGAAAACCGGAGCCTCTTGCTGTAGTTACCCGGACACAGGAGTGTACAGCGACGCTGGGGAGTGATGGAGCTGCAGCAGAGAATATCTCTTGACATCTAAACTCTGCTGCAGCCCTTGTAGTCTTCACTTTTTTTTTTCAGCAAAAAGCTCTTCTTAGGGCTGCCAGGAGCAGCCCCTCTGTTAAGTGCCTGCTATCTGCGGCACCAACTACAAAACTGAGCTCCTGTACAGGGAGGCGGGGTTATAGATGAGGCGGCGCTATGCATCTTGGGAACAGTCAAAGCTTTTGAGCCTGTTGGTGCCTCGGATCAAGATCCTACTCTACACCCCAATGTCTATCCTTGTGGAGCCCGGTGTACACCGCAGCAGAAAGATTGATAACGCACTCTGCAAATCGATCCGGGAATGGCATCGTTCACGGAACCCCCATGTGGATGAGACAAATGCTGGATAAGGCGGAACTTGCCCGGAGTCCTCTTGGGCACCACCCCGACAGGGGAGATGCACAGGGCGGGTAGAGGGGGTGTAGTATAAGGGCCGCACATGCGTCCCAAACTGATCTCCACCTCCACCTTCTGTCTAACCACATGCGGGAAATCGCGAGCAGATTTAAAATTCCTGCGGGGCACAACGTGCACGGAATCCGAAATGGGCAGGCGAAAACCATAACGAAAACCGTCCAGCAAAAACAGCGCAGCCGCCCTGTCGGGGTACAAACTGAGCCACCTACCCAGCTCCCGGACCTGAATCGGAGAATGAGCCTTACTTGTTACCTCCGCTGGCCTCGGCCGGAGCGGAGGACTTGCCGCTCGTGGCTGAGGTGCAGTTCTTGGATGGGTGACCAGCCCCGTAAACTTTGCAGGAGTGGTGAAAACGGCAGTTAAGGCCCCTGGTGCACTTGTCCTCATTAAATGCGAAACACTTGCCTTTCGCCACCGAGCGTAAACCAGAAACGCTAGATGCAAGGGGCTTCTTGCTTTGGGCATCCGTGGGGGGCCGAACCTGTTGGGTAACCTCAAGCCAAACCTCCACATCTTTGAAACCCAAGGGCAAAATGGAGTTGCCATCTTGATTACGACAACATTTTTCATCATAATCTCTCCAAGCGTAACCCTTGGATTTCAAATACATCTCATGAACCAAAAACAGATACTTAACAACATTGGGATATTCGGCAGGCCTGGACTCGGCATAACAGGCCGCAAAAACCAAGAAACCCTGTAACCATTGATGGAAATTACGGAAGGCGTTCTCCCCTATGCCCCACGCCTTCTTGGTTGTATCAAAGCCCTGCCGCATGTCATCCATAAGGGTGAACATGTCCACATACTTGCCCTTTCTAATCTTTTCCCGCATGCTTTTCCTAATGCCCCGGGTAACCGCTGTATTGGCGCAATGCACCATCTCCGTGAAAAGCGTGGGACTGGAGAGAGCCGCGGCAGCCGGCACCTTGTCCTTCCTAGATTCTTTCACTACGCGACATGCAATAAGCCTAGCCAACTTACGCGGGTGCCTAGGAGAACCAGAGGAAACACTACTAGAAGAGCTAGAAGAAGTGCTTGAGGAACAAGGAGAAATAACAGCATGCTCACCCGTGCCTGAAGGACCCGGAACCCCATTAGCCGTCTCAACCGTCACCGATCCCGGCGGCACGTCTTCAGCCGACATTGAAGCCGCCTCCCTCCTCGACCTCCGATTCATCCGTGGCGTAGACACCGACCCTGCTGGACTCACCGACACCTGTGCAGAAGACTCAGGGGGGGGGGACAACAGCAGCAGTTATGGCATGTGAATCAGCATCAGCAACAGAAGGCAAGGGCGGAAGGGAAGGGCAACACACCACCGGAACTCGGAGGGGGGCCAGAGGGCAGAGGCGGGGCGAGGGAAACAAACTGAGAGGAGGACACCGTGGCAGAAGGAGCAGCCCTGCCCAACGAGAGATCCCCAATGCTATAGGCTAGGGACCACGATGGGGGGGGAAACATAAGCCGAGGCCCAGGAAAACGGCTGGGGAACTGGAGGAACCTGCCCCTGGAGCAAAAGGTGACTGACAAAACTGAGGATGTGGGGCCGAAGCCGGGGGGAAACCCCCAATATACGACCCAGAAAGAGGAAGAGGAAGGGAAACCTGAGGACCACTAAAGGACCACGTGGGCTGGACCCCCGATGCCGAACCCGCAAAATAGGGACAAAAATGGGAAGCTGCGGAAATGGACAGACCCTGCTGCCGTGCACCGGAGGCTACGGTGAACGGTGGTGTTACTGCGAAAGGCTGTACCCCAGGAAAACTAGATGTAAAATGACCCCCAGCATACACACCCGGGCACGCCAGCAGGGAAGGAGGGCCCATCAATTGAAAGGAGGCAGCCCTGCGCAGACACCACCCGCAACACCCCAGAATGGCCAGCAGGGGGCGCTTGGGAATCACCAAAAAGGGGTGCCGCAGGAGGCCCCAGCCCCAGGGAACCAGAAGACAGACTCAATAGCGCCCCCGTGAACACAGCAGCGCAAGCACCCCCACCAGCAGGGCAGCCTGCACCACTGGGGACCCAGTGGGAACCACCGGGACCTAACCGCCAGTAACTGCCATGCAGTAAACCCAGAGGGGAAAAGTTGTCCGGCGGCAGATGAAACCCCGGCCCAGACCCCCCACGACGCAGCCCACCCTCCCCCGCAAGCTGCGGATGGGGAGAAGGAGCAGGACATAGAGAAGGAGAGGCAGGGCGGGAGGGAACCGCCGCCAAAAGTGCCACGGCCTCGGTTCCCTCCGGCTGTCCATCGCCCATGGCCGCCATAGCCGGGATACCGCGCCCTCCACCAGTCTGCAGAGACCTCAGGAATGATAAATAACCTTGATACTGTACACTTTACAGTAAATCCCGATACTGTACACTTAGAATACTTGTCACATCACTGAGGCCCTGCAGCAACATACACTGTGGTCGTAATATGCTAAAGACTAGACAACGTGTATTCATATAAGAGACTTACTGTAATAATGCCGCAATTCAAATATGATCATAAAACAGCATAAATCACATTCACTATAAATGAGAAAATAGAAGGCAAACAGTCTACAAAATTACCTTAAGTTCCATAAGAATGTCTATCCTTAGTATTCTGAGTACTGGCAATGATGGTTTAACCTAAGACTCTTCACTGGCCAGCTCTTTCGTCGGTGCACATAAAAGTGGATAAAGGAGGCACTTGTAACCCATGTAGCTCAGTGCTAACAAGTAGTTCCGTAACTCCGGTATAAGATGAAAGGGTAGCATTGATACTGTACTGTTCCAGATACAATATCAATGCTGTTATTTGTAGGTGCTACTGACACAATACGTGGACACAGTCTCTGTAGACTAATGTAGATAACAGTTCTATCCCTTTACATGCACATCCAATATGTTGTGGGCTGAAATGCACCCTACACACACAGCAGGTTGATTTGAGGATTTATACTTGTTGCTCACTTGTAAATCAGTGGTTAGAGGGGCACTGACAGCTGAGTAATGTACTTTGCTGGTTAACACAATGTCACTATAGTAAATGGCTCACAGTCTCTCATGTGCAGGATCTATACTGGTGTAGGTGTGGGTACTCAAGTATGTCCTTAACTGGTGGAGTCAGTGGGGCACATGTGTGAAGTAGCTACACGTTACACCGTATCTAGGTTGGATACAGGCCTGTCCCATGACGCTCTGATGGGTGCTGTTCAGTGTGACTCTACTTTGTTGGTGCACCTCTTTAATATGGACTACAGTAGTCCCACTTGCACTCTGCGTGTTCCTGCAGTCCGCTCTCAACGCACCTTTCTCTCTCTCTGCAGTTGCTGTTTGTGTCTGTCTCTGTGCACACTAGCATGTCTTTCTGCAGCCACTGATCTCCTGCTAGCAGCACACAGCCTCCCCAGCTCGCTGCACATACATGAATCTCTTCACTGCCACCACGGACGGCTCTCTGCAACCCCCAGCAGCGTGACTCTTCTGACTACTGCTGCTTCAGGTGTCTCCACTAGCTCCGACCCCAACAGCCTGCCTTTTGCCTGGGCACACTGTACAGCAGGACCCACTGCTCTGGGTTGCGCTGGGTCCTCCTGCCTGCCACATTCTTCCCGGACGATGTCCGCAGGGTCCTAGAGCCCACCCGCAGCTGCCGGGTGTCACATTTATGTCCGTGGTTTCAGCTCTGCAGTAGCCCTAGTGTGTGCATTCACTTTAATAGTGAATTCATCAGGGAATTTGATCAAGATGAACTTTAGAAAACTTGCGCATCAGTCTGTTACAGGGTCGTAACTAGGTGTGTGCGGAGGGTGCCCTGCACATAGCGCTGCAGGGTAGGGGGCGCTGCTGGCAGCATTTGTCATTTATCTGTTTTAATTACTTTCACTTGCAGCTTCCCCCCCTTTTTGAAGCCCAGCATCTCCTGACCGCCCCTGTCTCCAACCCTGACCCCTTCCGTCGCTAATACCTATACAACATTCATGAACTCAACTTGAGATTTCTTTGTTATTCAGTCACACTGTTCTTTATTACATTTAAGATGCTGACATACCCGGAATTCAAACCCATTGCCTGTGGCATTGCAGTCAGACACTCTATTCATTGAGCTATCTGCCCTTGCATAGAAAGGTAGATAATTCTAAAATAGTGAATTCTAAGGTGCCCATACAATTGTGCGATGCCCAGGGACGCGAAATCGCAGGGCATCGCACCGGCAGTTTAGGTTCGATGAAATCGCACCTGAACTGCCAAAGTGATTACCATGCGATCATGCGATAGATCGCATGGTAATCACGTGATGGGCACGTCACCGCTGAGTGGGAGCGGCCTCCATCCGCTCCCGGCAGGTGCCCATCGCACATCGCAGTGCGATATATAGCACGTGTTTTTAAAAACACATGCGATTGCACTGCGATTCGATAAATATTAAGTGCAGCACATACTATCTTGAGACGTGAGATTCGACCGGCGTGCCCGCGCATCGCGTCGAAAGGTACCTAAAATGTGATACAATCCTTCGATTTCTCTCACAGATGTGGTCGAAATCGAAGGTTAGCACCGATTTATCTCACAAGTGTATGGGCACCATTAGTGTTTGAAGCCTATCTTGTACTTTGTGAAAAAATGATCAGTATTGCGGCTGAGCTGATCTATGTAGTGTGTGGCTGCAAGAGACAGGATGTGTGGCTGCACACTACATAGATCTGCTCAATTGCAATGCTGATTTTTTTTTTTTACAAAGTACCAGTAGCTTCATATAGTGTTCATAGTTTTTATGCAGGATCAAATAGCTCAATGAGTAGGGTGTTTGATTAGAATTCAACAGGTTATAGGTTTGAATCCAGGGTATGGCAGTATATTGAAATGTGTTATTTAATATGGGGCATCATAGCATGGGCTTTCTCTGGGATCAATCTGGTCATGCCCCTCCTCCACGAGGCATATGCCTTATGGGGGTAATTCCAAGTTGATCGCAGCAGGAATTCTGTTAGCAACTGGGCAAAACCATGTGCACTGTAGGGGAGGCAGATATAACATGTGCAGAGAGAGTTAGATTTGGGTGTGGTGTGTTCAATCTGCAATCTAATTTGCAGTGTAAAAATAAAGCAGCCAGTATTTACCCTGCACAGAAATAAAATAACCCACCCAAATCTAACTCTCTCTGCACATGTTATATCTGCCCCCCCTGCAGTGCACATGGTTTTGCCCAACTGCTAAAAAATTTCCTGCTGCGATCAACTTGGAATTACCCCCTATGTCCCTATTGGAAAAATGGGCGGAGGGGGGACACGCGCCAATTCTCTCTCTGGCACAGGGCACCAAAAAGTCTAGTTACGGCAATGGTTTGTTACCACATATCCTTGTTCCTGTAGGGTGGACACCGCATTGAAGCAGCTGATTGAGATCAAAGAACACGACCGAAGGTTGAAAGCACTGGAAACAGAGGTACAAGTTGCTGCATATCTCGCAGTTTTGTGGAAGGATGGCAATATCTACAAGAATGTGTCTGTGGAGCCACCGTCATGTTGATTAAGAGCCTAATTCAGATCTGATCGCAGCAGCAAATTTGTTAGCTGATGGGCAAAACCATGTGGTTAATTCAGACCTGATCGCTGCTGCGGGCGATCAGGCCTGAACTGCATATGCACTGCCATGCGCAGGCGCAATGGTCCGCAGTGACGGGGAGTGCTGGGAAGTGACAGGAAGGTACAAAAAATCCGATCGCACCGGCGATCGCAAAAAGATTGACAGGAAGAGGGCGTTTGTGGGTGGCAACTGACCGTTTTCAGGGAGCGGAAAAATGCAGGAGGGACCCGGCGTTTTGTGGGAGGATTCGTGACGTCAGCTCCGGCCCCGATCATCGCAGCGGCTGAGTAAGTTCTGGGCTGTGCAGAGACTGCACAAACTTCTGTTTGTGCAGCTCTCCTGCACATGCGATTTCCCCCACCCCCTGCAGGTGGCGACTACCTGATCGTAGGGATGCAAAAAACGCACCCTACTGATCAGGTCTGAATTTCCCACCATGTGCACTGCAGGGGGGGCAGATATAACATGTGCAGAGAGAGTTAGATTTGGGTGGGGTGTGTTCAAACTTAAAACTGAATTGCAGTGTCAAAATAAAGCAGCCAGTATTTACCCTGCACAGAAACAATATAACCCTCCCAAATCTAGCTCTCTCTGCAAATGTTATACTGTATTTGCCCCACCTGTAGTGCACATGGGGCCTAATTCAGATCTGATCGCTAGGCTGCGATTTTTTGCCGCCCTGCGATCAGATAGTTGCCGCCTACAGGGGGAGAATATAAGATGTGCGTAAGTGTGCGTTCGCTTTAGCAGAGCTGCACAAAAATCAGTGTGTGCTGTCTCTGCGCAGGCCAGGACTTACGCAGCCGCTGCGATTGTTTGCTGATCGGGGCTGGAGCTGACGTCAGACACCCCCCCCCCCCCCCCTCCCCCTGAATATGCCTGATCCCGCCTGCGTTTTTCCGGACACTCCTGTAAAACGGTCAGTTGCCACCCACAAACTTCCTGTCAATCTTCTTGCGTTCGCATTTTTCGCACCATCCCGTCGCTAGGCACCGATGTCCGGTGCTGTTGCGGCTCACACGCATGCGCAGTTCAGATATGATCGCACGCTGTGCGAAAACGCACAGCAGCGATCGGATCTGAATTATCCCCATGGTTTGCCCATGGTTTAGCTAATTTCTAAATTATTAGGGGCATTTCTCAAAGTAAACTGCAAAAGTTATTGCACAATTACGGCGTTGCATAACTATAAAGCAGGTAACACAACAAGTTGTAATTTCCTGCGTCCCGCGCTTTTTGACGCATGAATAGGACAAAGCTCACTTACCCATAATGGGGCGGAGCTTAGTACAGGTGTGTATAGCTACTATCACCAAAGGGGACTACCAATTTGACACTTGCCCCACGTATGCATGATGCCTGGTGTAAAGTCAGCACAAAGTGGTATTTCAATGACATATATAGAAACTGCCAGTGCAGCTGTTATACATCTATATATACGAGTATAGGGTTGTTCTCCTCATTCATTTCCTGCTGATCTATGTGCAGCAGTTTTTTCTGTATAAATATCCCTGAACGTCCTGAGGAAGGTGACCTGCAGAACGAGGGGGAAGGGGGAGACGTGAGCTTGGCAAGGACCTGTAAAAGTAAATGTATATCTGGGCTATCCTGTTACACGGCAGGCCAGTCCTGTAACTTTCCAGCCAGCACCAGGAGTTCATTCAAGGCTTTTAGGGCGATAAGGAGAAATGAGATCATGTGACATAGCATCATCTGTTTATCTTACCTTAACCCCTCCAGTGCTGGTGGGGCGTAGGTTCCATTCAGTCACCGTGTAATGAGTCCTTAGACAAAAGTTCAGGAGTCTTTTAGTAATGATAAGAAAGCAGTGTGGTGCAGAGTAATCAGACATATATTCTACAGGTTGAATACTGCGGAAAGGCGCTTTCCTGGATCGTAGATGCCCTTCAGCAGAGTGACCTGGTGAAAACCGCTACACCGCCTCCCGTCTATAAGTGAGGTGAGTGATAATAATAATTTTATTTGTATAGCGCTCATTCTCCAGCAGGACTCAAGGCACTTTACATGTATCAAAACAAAGCACGTAGCACAAAAAATTACAGGCGTCATCAAAACAAAGCATAGTACCAAAGATTAATACAGTAATACATACGTAAAAAGAAAACCTAGAGAGCACAATAAGCATAATGCAGGTTTGGTGCAGACATTTTGGGTAATAACTTCCATGGGTTATATATGGCACCCACAAAAGGTACCAGGTTAGGCATACATGTTCGGCGCACTACATAGGATTACCCTGAGTGGAAAAGGTCCTGACTAAGGGTGTGTACACACGGTGAGATATTTTCTTTCGATTTTGACTATATAGTCAAAATCGCAAGAAAAGTTAGTGCAGATTGTAAGGTGACTTTCACCGATTCGATCCCGATGCGCGGTCCCGCCAGGTCGGCATCGCAAGAAAAGATAGACTGTGCAGGCTAGATCGGTGTACTGTCTAGTTCACAGGTTCTCAAACTCTGTCCTCGGGAGCCCACACACTGCATGTTTTGCAGGTCTCCTCACAGAATCACAAGTGAAATAATTAGCTCCACCTGTGGACCTTTTAAAATGTGTCAGTGAGTAATTAATACACCTGTGCACCTGCTTGGTTATCTGCAAAACATGCACTGTGTGGGGTCCTGAGGACCGAGTTTGAGAACCTATGGTCTAGTTCAGAGGTTCTCAAACTCGGTCCTCGGGGGCCCACACAGTGCATGTTTTGCAGGTCTCCTCACAGAATTACAAGTGAAATAATTAGCTCCACCTGTGGACCTTTTAAAATGTGTCAGTGAGTAATTAATACACCTGTGCACCTGCTGGGTTACCTGCAAAACATGCACTGTGTGCCCCCGAGGACCGAGTTTGAGAACCTCTGGTCTAGTTCATCTCACATGTCAATGACATCTCACATAAGCTAAAAAAATCTCACATAAGCCAAAATCGTAAGCACACATAGTCCATATCTCAAGAAAAGTTAGTGCAGATCGCAAGGTGAAAGTCACCTTGCGATCCCGATGCGCGGTCCCGCCAGGTCGGCATCGCAAGAAAAGATAGACTGTGCAGGCAAGTCAATCCTTGCTAGATCGGTGTATTGTCTAGTTCACCTCACATGTCAATGACATCTCACATAAGCCAAAATCGTAAGCACACATAGGGGTATATTTACTAAAATTCGTATTTTCCAGTCTGAGGTCAAAGTTCAATCACAAATGACATCGAAAGTGTAAAGTTGCAACTTTTTGAATTTATTACGACTAATTTACTAAGCTGTCGTATTCTGCATTTTCGTATTTACCGATGTCGATGTCATTCGTTTTTTTTTTTGCAGTGTTTTACGTGAGTGACTTGTAAAACACTGCCGACTTTAATACAATGAATCTCGGCCGGATCTGAGAGATCCGTGCTGGGCTTCATTGTGCACCTTTATAAAAATTGAAATCGGTGTTAAAATCATAAAAAAAATTGTGTGGGGTCCCCCCTCCTAAGCCAAACCAGCCTCGGGCTCTTTGAGCCGGTCCTGGTTGAAAAAATATGGGGGAAAAAATGTCAGGGGTTCCCCCATATTTAAACAACCAGCACCGGGCTCTGCTCCTGGTTCCAAAAATACGGGGGACAAAAAGCGTAGGGGTCCCCCGTATTTCTGAAACCAGCACCGGGCTCCACTAGCCAGATACATAATGCCACAGCCGGGGGACACTTTTATCTAGGTCCCTGCGGCCCTGGCATTACATAACCAACTAGTCACCCCTGGCCGGGGTACCCTGGAGGAGTGGGGACCCCTTCAATCAAGGGGTCCCCCCCCTCCAGCCACCCAAGGGCCAGGGGTGAAGCCCGAGGCTGTGTCCCCCCCCCCCATCCAAGGGCTGCGGATGGGAGGCTGATAGCCTTTTTGACAAAAAATGAATATTGTTTTTAGTAGCAGTACTACAAGTCCCAGCAAGCCTCCCCCGCAAGCTGGTACTTGGAGAACCACAAGTACCAGCATGCGGTGGAAAACCGGGCCCGCTGGTACCTGTAGTCCTACTACTAAAAAAATACCCCAATAAAAACAGAAGACACACACCTTGAAAGTAAAAGTTTAATACATAAATCCACACCTCCATATACACATACTTACCTATGTTCACACGAGGGTCGGTCCTCTTCTCCATGTAGAATCCATGGTGTACCTGTTGAAAAAATTATACTCACAAAATCCAGTGTAGATGGCTCCTCTTCTTTCCGATTTGTAATCCTGGTACTTTGCAAAATAACAAAACGAACACCCGACCTCGCACTGAAAGGGGCCCCATGTTTTCACATGGGACCCCTTTCCCCGAATGCCAGGAACCCCCCCTGACTTTTGTCTAAGAGGGTTCCATCAGCCAATCAGGGAACGCCACGTTGTGGCACCCTCCTGATTGGCTGTGTGCTCCTGTAGTGTATGACAGGCAGCACACGGCAGTGTTACAATGTAGCGCCTATGCGCTCCATTGTAACCAATGGTGGGAACTTTGTGGTCAGCGGTTGACCGAAAGTAACCTCACCGCTAACTGCCGTTTTGTTATTTTGCAAAGTACGTGGATTACAAATCGGAAAGAAGAGGGGCCATCTACACTGGATTTTGTGAGTATAATTTTTTCAACAGGTACACCATGGATTCTACATGGAGAAGAGGACCGACCCTCGTGTGAACATAGGTAAGTATGTGTATATGGAGGTGTGGATGTATGTATTAAACTTTTACTTTCAAGGTGTGTGTCTTCTGTTTTTATTGGGGTATTTTTTTAGTAGTAGTACTACAGGTACCAGCGGGCCCGGTTTTCCACCGCATGCTGGTACTTGTGGTTCTCCAAGTACCAGCTTGCGGGGGATGCTTGCTGGGACTTGTAGTACTGCTACTAAAAACAATATTCATTTTTTTGTCAAAAAGGCTATCAGCCTCCCATTTGCAGCCCTTGGATGGGGGGGGGGGACAGCCTCGGGCTTCACCCCTGGCCCTTGGGTGGCTGGAGGGGGGGGACCCCTTGATTGAAGGGGTCCCCACTCCTCCAGGGTACCCCGGCCAGGGGTGACTAGTTGGTTATGTAATGCCAGGGCCGCAGGGACCTAGATAAAAGTGTCCCCCGGCTGTGGCATTATTTATCTGGCTAGTGGAGCCCGGTGCTGGTTTCAGAAATACGGGGGACCCCTACGCTTTTTGTCCCCCGTATTTTTGGAACCAGGACCAGGCGCAGAGCCCGGGGCTGGTTGTTTAAATATGGGGGAACCCCTATCATTTTTTCCCCCATATTTTTTCAACAAGGGCCGGCTCAAAGAGCCCGAGGCTGGTTTTGCTTAGGAGGGGGGACCCCACGCAAATTTTTTTTTTTTTAAATAACACTTTCCCACCCCTTCCCACTGAAAAACATGCATGGATCTCATGGATCCGTGCATGCCTATCCAAACACGGGGGGAAAAAGCAGGTCTGGTTTTTTTTAGCACTTTTTCATGAATTGTATTTCAGCACGGCAGTGTTTGGCTATTGTCGGCAGTGTTTGTGATTTGCACTTTTTAGTAAATGACCGATTTCTACCAAATTGCAGGCGTATTTGACCGATGGTGTATTGATTCGTAATTTTTTCCTAGGACTCCCAAAATATTACGAATGCCCTCATCACTGCCGTGATTTGAGTTTAGTAAATTCCCGAGATGACACTTTGAAGAAAAAACATAATCTCGGTCAAAATCGGGACCTTAGTAAATATACCCCATAGTCCATATCTCAAGAAAAGTTAGTCAAAATCTGTGCTATCTGGGCTCCGGGGAGTTCAAGGGAAATCGCAAGTAAAAATAGGGCATAGCAAGGATCTCACCATGTGTACACACCCTTAAAGAGATGACCTAAAATGGGGTGATTACAGCGTCCTAATGCTAGGAGTAGGGTCCCAACATAACGGTCAGTTCCATGTTACCAGATGAGGCAGCCATTTTGGGCGCACCACAGAGGTTACACTGTGGGAGTTAAGAAATCAAAGGTACAGCAGGCAAAGCCATCACTGTATTACTTTATTCATGTAATAAATAATATATTTAAATTATAGATATATATTTTTTTTTAAACTATCTCAAGGGGTGTTTTACACTCCCCTGTGTCCATAGGCACCCATTATAAAATAACTCCCCCCCCACCCCCCCCACCCCCCTCCCCCCTCGGCAATAGACCCACCAATGATCTTGAATCCTAATAACCGCAACACCCCCCCCCCACACACACACACACACACACACACACGCCCTTAGTATCAAAATATGCCATGTTTTATTACCAACCTCCTGCCACGTAAAAGCCCCTTATTGCAGCCCCCCTCCTTCTACCCTGCGACCAATATATATTTTACCCCTCTACCAGCATTATTTATCTTTAATTCACTCCTCCCCCACTTATAAATAAACCCAGTGAGATATACCCCCCCCCCCCCCCATGCGGAGCGCAGCACAGCGTATGTCAGGGAGGACTAATGATCCCCCCCCCCCCCCTCCTTGCTGCAGCTGATCAGCCAAATTGTGCTGGGTAGGAACTAAGTTCCCCTCCCCGTACTGTGATCCCCAGCGCATGCGTTCCAGAATGCCGGTCGCATGGCATTCTGGGGCGCAATTCTGCCAGTAGTGTCTGCATCACTGCAGCGGGACCGGGTAACCAGAGGAGATCCGTAACATTCCGTGTTTCCGGTCGCATCACATGTGACGTAGCCAGGCAAGTGGGTAAAGAATAAAGATTTTTTAATAATATGTATAAAATCATCGATGAGAAGTGTTGGGCCCAGGCACTAAGATTATATTAAGGGATAATAAACTACAGAAACAATATTCTGATTAAAGGACATATATTCCCTATGAATGCTTGTCCCTCGGATGGAAAATCTTCTCTCGCTACAATTTACCAATAAAATGTCTCCAGGACACCTGAGTGTCCGGGCAATACTGGTTGGCAGCGATAAGAAGCGTTTTACTGCCTCGCCAACCAGTCCTGCATGCAGCTGCGCGTGACTGAGAAAGCGTTTGCCTGTTTGTACATGCACAGTGGACTACAAGACTTGGGCTTCCACTTCCAATTATATGTAAATAAAATCATAAATAAATATGTTTACTGCTGCTATACTTCTTAAATAGGCAGCTCCATGAAGGTATTCACCGACCACGGTGACCCCTGCTGATAGCTTTAAGAACTGCATATATGCATTTGACTATAGACTATAAAAGGTTATGTAAGTATAATAAATTCTGTTTTCATGACAGCTGAGTGATATTCTGGTCAAAAGAGATTTATCAGTGAAATAACGTTGTGTAATATCATAGTAACATAGTATCTGAGGTTGAAAAAAGACAATTGTCCATCGGGTTCAACCTATTTGTGGTCTCCTATGCATGATGATTTGACTAAAATTTCTGACTGATGCTGCTGTCAGCCGTTGCATTTTATCCCTATTTATAGTAACTATAATGCATGACTATGCACCATACCCCTGGATATCCTTATCCATTAGGAATTTATCTAACCCATTCTTAAAGGTGTTGACAGATTCCGCCATTACAACTCCCTCGGGCAGGGAATTCCAAACACGTATTGTCCTTACCGTGAAAAAGCCTTTACGACGTATTGTGCGGAATCTATTTACAAAAATGTTTTTTTTTATTTTTTAGGTTAATGCCACTTCATTCCGTGCAACACTTCATATTGTTTACTTCCAAGTCTCTTGACATTACCACTACTTATGTTGTGTGCGCAGTGGACATGGAGTTCAGTTCTGCTCAGCCGTCAACGAGCGGACATTTTAAAGCTCACTTTATATTTTCTTATATTCATCCACTTTGACCAAACTACCCTCATTCCATGTTCAGAAGAAACGCACATATATCCCTCCTCCCTGGGAAATTGCTTTCTGAGGCAAATCTTCAAGGACAATGTGTAAATAATGTGAAAGTAATACTGTTAATATGTAGACTAATGTATCTGAAATGAGCTTGGGTCCAGAATGAGTCTACCTATGACTCACACGGTGGTGGCAGCCATTTTGTGTGTTGAACCAATATTCAGCCTGTGACAGATTTTTTAGGTCTATGATGTAACTTTAACTACTAAAAAAGTTCAAATAATAGAAAAAGCCTTTAAAGTCTTAGTTTTATTGAATTATGAATGTAAGCCAGGGCAGGGCTGAGTTTTGTACAGAGGTATTGTCTCCCTTTAGTATCGTTTCAGTGGTACTAAACGCGCATACAGACTGTGCGTTTTTGCCCAGCGTGTATGCACAGCGATGATCGCTGACATCGCTGGGCTGAAAATCGCTCAGTGCATACCTTTAGTTATATTTACATTGCTATAGATTTTGTTTTTTGTTTTTTTATTTATGTTGTGTTGTATTTTTTCCAGGAAAAAAAATGGGCTTTTAAAATATGTATGTAAAGATCTTATTATGTTTGATACTGTTCTCAAGATATTTTGTCAAACCCAATAAAACTATATATATTTTACTTTTTTCTTGCTGTTTGTTTAGAACGTTTTCAGTGGGTTTACTTTCCTCCAAACTATTAAAGTGGCTTTAATGCCTCAGTTACGATTGTATGCATGTGTGATAAAATGTGAATACAAAGCCGTAGAAACAGCAAAATAAAACAAAACTTTGGCCTACACTCCCCTCAGTGGCGACATAGGTGTCGGGACACCCGGTGCGGCCAAGAGACCCCCTGTGATGCACCCAAAAGGGGGCATGGCTTCACATTAAGGGGCGTGGCCTCACAGGAGCATACTGACATCACTAAAGGGACATGGCTTCGTGGGAGAGCCCCGGATTAACTCACTCCGAGGGCAACTGTGCCGCCTCTTTGATCTAGCGCCGTGGATGGTGACTTTGGATGCACATGGCTCTTGTGCTAAAAGATAAATGACTCCTTCAAAAAAGTGACTGTCTGTGCAGCCAAACTGAAACTACATTATATAAGTACATGTTGCTGTTATCCTGTCAGGCCAAAGATAATTATTTACTAAGGGGGAGATGTACTAAGCATACCCTCCAACTGTACCTTTTTGGCAGGTACAGTACCTTTTCTCTTACGTCCTAGAGAATGCTGGGGTCCATTTTAGTACCATGAGGTATAGACTGTTCCGCAGGAGCCTTCGGCACTTTAAGACTTTTCAACAGTGTGAACTGGCTCCTCCCTCTATGCCCCTCCTCCAGACCTCAGTTTAGGAAATGTGCCTGGGAGACTGGCTGCACATCAGTGAAGCTCTACTGAGTTTTGCTGAAAAAGGCTTTGTTAGGTTTTTTATTTTACAGGGAAGCTGCTGGCAACAGCTTCCCTGCTTCGTGGGACTTAGGGGGGGAAGTAGGAACCAACTTCTCAGTTAGTTAATGGCTCTGCTTCCGCTGACAGGACACCATTAGCTACTGAAGGGTACTGAACACAGCCCAAGCCTGGCCAACGTTCACTCCCACAGCACTGCCGCCATCCCCTAACAGAGCCAGAAGTCAGAAGGCTGGTGAGTATTAACCGGAGACCTGCAGAGAGGGGCCCTCCGGTCATCATGGCGGCATAAAGGTAGCAACATGTCTCTCAGCACAGGGTGCAGGGTGCGCGCGGGGGTGGCGCTCTGAGGGACATGATCAATCCTTACTCTCACTGTCAAAATGTACATACATGTGAGCTGCTGATGTACACTACCCCCGCCAGTATAAATATTACTGTGGCTGAACCGCACCATTACAGGGGGCGGGGCTTCACCTCAGAATTGCTTGTAACACTCATTTGGCGCCATTTTTCTCCTCACAGAGACGCCGGAGCGCTGATCCTACAGGCTGCTTCTCACACATCGCTGCTACAAGAACAAGAGTTCAAGCAATTCTCAATGCTCCAGACTGGCCAAGGAGGGCCTGGTATCCAGATCTTCAAGAGTTATTTCTGGAAGATCCTCGGCCTCTTCCTCTTCGCGAGGACCTGCTTCAGCAGGGGCCGTTAGTTTATCAGGACTTACCGCTGCTGCGTTTGACGGCATGGCTGTTGAGCGCCAGATCCTAGCCCGTAAGGGTATTCCCAATGAAGTCACTTATTCTGACCAGGAAAAGGGTAACGTCCAAACATTACCATCGTATTTGGAGAAAATATGTATCTTGGTGTGAATCCAAGAAGTCTCTTGCGGTGGAGTTTCAATTAGGACGTCTTCTCCTATTTCTACAGGCGGGTGTGGATGCTGGATTGAGATTAGGATCTATCAAGGTTCAGATTTCGGCCTTATCAGTTTTCTTTCAAAAACAATTGACTTCTCTTCCTGAGGTCCAGACGTTCGTAAAGGGGGTTCTGCGCATCCAACCGCCCTTTGTGCCTCCTGCGGCGCCATGGGATCTTAATGTGGTGTTGCAGTTCCTTAAATCGGACTGGTTTTGGCCTCTACAAGACGTAAAGTTGAAGTTTCTCACTTGGAAAGTCGTCATGCTGTTGGCCTTGGCCTCAGGCAGACGAGTGTCTGAGTTAGGAACTCTCTCACACAAGAGTCCTTACTTAATATTTCATGAAGATAGGGCTGAACTGAGAACACGTCAGCACTTTCTTCCGAAGGTTGTGTCTTCTTTTCATATCAACCAACCAGCAGTGGTGCCAGTGACTTCTGACACCTCAGCCGTCTCAAAATCCTTGGATGTCGTCAGAGCGTTGAGGACTTATGTTGTAAGAATGGCTCGGATAAGGAAAACAGAATCTTTGTTTGTCCTCTGACCCCAACAAGATTGGGGGTCCTGCTTCTAAGCAGACTATTGCGCGCTGGATCAGGGGTAGCATTCAGCACGCTTATTCCACGGCAGGATTGCCGTTACCGACTTTGGTAAAAGCCCACTCTACAAGGAAAGTGGGTTCGTCCTGGGCGGCTGCCCGGGGTGTATCGGCTTTACAAATCTGCCGAGCAGCTACTTGGTCAGGTGCAAACACGTTTGCTAAGTTTTATAAGTTTGACACTTTGGCTGCTGACGACCTAAGATTTGGTCAGTCAGTTCTGCAGGAACATTAGCACTTTCCCGCCCGTACTGGAGCTTTGGTACATCCCCATGGTACTAAAATGGACCCCAGCATCCTCTAGGACGTAAGAGAAAATAGGATTTTAATTACCTACCGGTAAATCCTTTTCTCGTAGTCCGTAGAGGATGCTGGGTGCCCGCCCAGTGCTCATTTTTTCCTGCAAATTACGTTTTGTATTTTTACACAGGTTCTCATGTGTTAAGATGTTTTACAGCAGTTGCTGTTGCGTTGTGCATGCTGGTTGGCATGACTTATGTTAAAGGCCATGTTAGCCGACATGTTTATGGATGGTGTGAGCTGGTGTGAATCTCGCCACATGTTTAATAGTAATTCCTCTCTCGAGAATATTCGTCTCCTCGGGCACAGTTCCTATACTGAGGTCTGGAGGAGGGGCATAGAGGGAGGAGCCAGTTCACACTGTTGAAAAGTCTTAAAGTGCCGAAGGCTCCTGCGGAACCGTCTATACCCCATGTACTAAAATGGACCCCAGCATCCTCTACGGACTACGAGAAAAGGATTTACCAGCAGGTAATTCAAATCCTATTTTTTTTTTATGTCCTGTACCGATTTTTGGTTCACCAAACTTCCATTGAAAGTATAGAAAAACCATTGCCACGCCCCTCTTTCGAATTTGTGCTGATTTTTGAGTGTAAAGGGCGGGACGTACTAACCGCCGCGTTAAGTGCCATTTTCTCTGCGATCTCACTCACCGCTCCGCTGCCCGCCACTTCCCCTTAGCTCCCCCGTCTGCTTTCGTGGCCACTGAGTTCTCATAAGTCCAACAAGCCTGAAAAACAGTGAGTTGTGCGCATGCGCCAACGGCCAGGGGGAGCGCAGCGATATGAGAACTCGGTGGCCACGGCGGTGATGAGGAGGGAGAGGAGATGAGAAAGCAGACGGAGGAGCTAAGGGGAAGCGGTGGGCAGCGGAGCGGTGAGTGAGATCACAGAGAAAACGCGGCGGCGACCGTTAGTAAATCCCGCCCAAAATGTTGGAGGGTATGACTAAGCAGTGATAAAAGTGGAGAAGTGAGCCAGTGGAGAAGTTGCCCATGGCAACCAATCAGCATTGACGTAACATTTATAATTTGCATACTATAAAAGTATACAGAGCAGCTGATTGGTTGCCATGGGCAACTTCTCCACTGGCTCACTTCTCCACCTTTATCACTGCTTAGTACATATGTTTTCATTTATGCAAATCAAAAAACATTGTATTATATGAAAAACGATTAACATTTAGGCCCTCATTCCGAGTTGTTCGCTCGCAAGGCGATTTTAGCAGTATTGCACACACTAAGCCGCCGCCTACTGGGAGTGAATCTTAGCTTCTTAAAATTGCGAACGAAAGATTCGCAATATTGCGATTACACATCTCTTAGCAGTTTCTGAGTAGCTTCAGACTTACTCGGCATCTGCGATCAGTTCAGTGCTTATCGTTCCTGGTTTGACGTCACAAACACACCCAGCGTTCGCCCAGACACTCCCCCGTTTCTCCAGCCACTCCCGCGTTTTTTCCGGAAACGGCTGCGTTTTTTCCCACACGCCCATAAAACGGCCTGTTTCCGCCCAGTAACACCCATTTCCTGTCAATCACACTACGATCGCCTGAGCGAAGAAAAAGCCGTGAGTAAAAATCCAAACTTCATAGCAAATTTACTTGGCGAAGTCGCAGTGCGGACATTGCGCATGCGCACTAAGCGGAAAAACGCTGCGATGCGAAGAAATTTTCCGAGCGAACGACTCGGAATGACCTCCTTAATTCATAGACTACATTACTACTCTGGGCAAATTTGAACCCACTCATTACCTTTATGTTTAACAACGTTAATCCTTTCAGTGCCATCACACGTATGATGCTCCAGGTAGTGAAGAATGTACAACACGCTGTGTCACTTCCAATGATTTCAGTATCATTTCAAATAGCACAAACTCAGTGCAAACAATGGGCCTAATTCAGACGCAGACCCGATGGTTTACGTACATCTCCAATGTTTTGAAGTCTGTGCATGTACCGATCTCTGTCTGCCACGATGGTCACAGTGCCTCCTAAGCCGAAGCACGACTGACACACTGCAGCCATTTGGGGGCCGGGCAGAGGTGGCATTGGCCAGCATTACACAAAACAAGGGGTAGGGGGGGAGGGGGTTCGTTCTCTGGTGTGCTGAGGCATGTTTGTATATTCTCCCCGTGCTTGCGTGGGTTTTCTCCGGATACTCCGGTTTCCTCCCACAATCCCAAAATATACTGGTAGGTTAATTGGCTCCCAAGAAAATTAACCCTAGTGTGTGCATGTACTGTAATAGGGAATATAGGTTGTAAGCTCTACTGGGGCGGGACTGATGTGAATGGGCAAATATTCTCTGTAAAGCGCTGCGGAATATGTGTGCGCTATAGTGTGCTATATAAATAACTGGTAATAATAAACAGAAGCCAGCAGGAGGGGTCTATTTACACATGGCTCCTCCTGCAGCATTAGTATATGTTAGCACAGCCGCTACGTACAAAGACGCAGCCAGGGCCGGAGCTAGGGTGTTCGGCGCCCACCTGCAAACTATAAATTTGCGCCCTCCCATACTTTACAAAGGGACAGCGCACATAATGCTTATACACATAATGCTCCCTGTAGTAGTGGGACTTACACACGTAACGCCCCCTGCAGTAGTGATGCTTACACACATAACGCCCCCTGTACCAGTGACACTTATACAAGACGCAGTGACACTTACACACGTAATGCCCCCTGCAGCAGTGACGCTTACACACGTAACGCCCCCTGTACCAGTGACGCTTACACACGCAACGCCCCCTGTACCAGTGACGCTTACACACGTAACGCACCCTGTACCAGTAACACTTATACAAGACGCAGTGACGCTCATACACGTAATGCCCCCTGTAGCATTGACGCTTAAACACGTAACGCCCGCTGTACCAGTAACACCATTAACATGATGCAGTGACGCTTATACACGTAACGCCCCCTGTACCAGTGACGCTTACACACGTAACGCCCCCTGTACCAGTGACGCTTACACACGTAACGCCCCCTGTACCAGTGACGCTTATACACGTAACGCCCCCTGTACCAGTGACGCTTACACACGTAACGCCCCCTGTACCAGTGACGCTTACACACGCAACGCCCCCTGTACCAGTGACTCTTCCACACGTAACGCCCGCTGTACCAGTGACGCTTACACATGTAATGCCCCCTGTAGCAGTGACTCTTCCACACGTAACGCCCGCTGTACCAGTGACGCTTACACACGCAACGCCCCCTGTACCAGTGACTCTTCCACACGTAACGCCCCCTGTACCAGTGACTCTTCCACACGTAACGCCCGCTGTACCAGTGACGCTTACACACGCAACGCCCCCTGTACCAGTGACTCTTCCACACGTAACGCCCGCTGTACCAGTGACGCTTACACACGCAACGCCCCCTGTACCAGTGACTCTTCCACACGTAACGCCCCCTGTACCAGTGACTCTTCCACACGTAACGCCCCCTGTACCAGTGACGCTTACACACGCAACGCCCCCTGTACCAGTGACTCTTCCACACGTAACGCCCGCTGTACCAGTGACGCTTACACACGCAACGCCCCCTGTACCAGTGACTCTTCCACACGTAACGCCCCCTGTACCAGTGACTCTTCCACACGTAACGCCCCCTGTACCAGTGACGCTTACACACGCAACGCCCCCTGTACCAGTGACTCTTCCACACGTAACGCCCCCTGTACCAGTGACTCTTCCACACGTAACGCCCCCTGTACCAGTGACTCTTCCACACGTAACGCCCCCTGTACCAGTGACGCTTACACACGCAACGCCCCCTGTACCAGTGACTCTTCCACACGTAACGCCCCCTGTAGCATTGACACATACACACATAACGTCCCCTGTACCAGTGACGCTTATACAAGACGCAGTGACGCTTACACACGTAATGCCCCCTGAAGCAGTGACGCTTACACACGTAATGCCCCCTGTACCAGTGACGCTTACACACGTAATGCCCCCTGAAGCAGTGACGCTTACACACGTAACGCCCCCTGTACCAGTGACTCTTCCACACGTAACGCCCCCTGTACCAGTGACTCTTCCACACGTAACGCACCCTGTAGCAGTGACGCTTATACAAGACGCAGTGACGCTTACACACGTAATGCCCCCTGAAGCAGTGACGCTTACACACGTAATGCCCCCTGTACCAGTGACGCTTACACACGTAATGCCCCCTGAAGCAGTGACGCTTACACACATAATGCCCCCTGAAGCAGTGACGCTTACACACATAATGCCCCCTGTAGCAGTGATGCTTACACACGTAACTTCCCCTGTAGCAGTGACGCTTACACACATAATGCCCCCTGTAGCAGTGACGCTTACACACGTAATGCCCCCTGAAGCAGTGACGCTTACACACATAATGCCCCCTGAAGCAGTGACTCTTACACACGTAACGCACCCTGTACCAGTGACGCTTACACACGCAACGCCCCCTGTACCAGTGACACTTACACACGTAACGCCCCCTGAAGCAGTGACGCTTACACACATAATGCCCCCTGAAGCAGTGACTCTTACACACGTAACGCACCCTGTACCAGTGACGCTTACACACGCAACGCCCCCTGTACCAGTGACACTTACACACGTAACGCCCCCTGAAGCAGTGACGCTTACACACATAATGCCCCCTGAAGCAGTGACTCTTACACACGTAACGCACCCTGTACCAGTGACGCTTACACACGCAACGCCCCCTGTACCAGTGACACTTACACACGTAACGCCCCCTGAAGCAGTGACGCTTACACACATAATGCCCCCTGAAGCAGTGACTCTTACACACGTAACGCCCCCTGTACCAGTGACACTTACACACGCAACGCCCCCTGTACCAGTGACACTTACACACGTAACGCCCCCTGTACCAGTGACGCTTACACACGTAACGCCCCCTGTACCAGTGACGCTTACACACGTAACGCCCCCTGTACCAGTGACGCTTACACACGTAACGCCCCCCTGCAGCAGTGACACATACATACATAACGCCCCCTGTACCAGTGACGCTTACACACGTAACGCCCCCCTGCAGCAGTGACACATACATACATAACGCCCCCTGTACCAGTGACGCTTACACACGTAACGCCCCCCTGCAGCAGTGACACATACATACATAACGCCCCCTGTACCAGTGATGCTTACACATGTAACGCCCCCCTGCAGCAGTGACACTTACATACATAACGTCCTCTGTACCAGTAACGCTTATACAAGATGCAACCCCCCTGAAGCAGTAACGCTTACACACATTATGCTGCACAGTCACACATACACCACATACACATATACATACACACACATGTACATACTGGGGGTCATTCTGAGTTGATCGCACGTAGCAACTTTTTGCTGCCCGTGCGATCAACTAGACACCGCCTATGGGGGAGTGTTTTTTTGCATAGCAGGGCTGCGATCGCTTGTGCAGCCCTGCTATGCAAAAAGAGTTTTGTGTAGAACTAGACCAGGGTAATAGTTACTTACCCTGTGCGATCGATCCAGCGATGCAGGTCCCGGAATTGACATCAGACTTCCACCCTCCAAACGCCTGGACACGCCTGCGATCGCCGAACCACTCCCAGAAAATGGTCAGTTGACGGCCCGGCACGCCTTCCTCCTGTCAATCTTCTTTGTGGTCACCGCTGCGATCGCTTTCTTCGTTCGCGGCATCGCTGCCCGGTGCGCAACGACGCGCCTGTGCAATGCAGCCACCGCGCATGCGCAGTTCCGACCCGATCACACGGCTGCGAAGAAGTGCAGCGTGCAATCGGGTCGGAATGACCCCCACTGTACATACATACATACATACATACATACATACATATACACACACTTTCCAGCCACTTACATAAAAAAGTCTGGAAACTCCTCATCCTGTGTTGCAGGTCCTGTGTAGCTCCGCCCCTTACTCCCATGATGCTCCGCCCCTTTTAGATCTGCTCAGCACACTGTGGAGGTAGAGGGGGCGCAGAAGGGGGAGGTAAACAATCGTGAGGCACTATGGAAGGCTGTTTCCAAGTCCAGCAGGCAGGAGCGCACCGAGCACACAGCCGCCTTGTTTGCCACCCAGGCCACGCCCCCCCGCCCAGCACACTGTGACAGGGGAGGATGAGAGGAGGCTTCATGATGCTGGTGCTGCTGCCTGTCATAGAGTTTGACAGGCACAGCAGCCGGCATCAGCAGGTCAGGGGAACTCAGCAGCGGGGATGAGGAGCAGCAGAAAGAACGCCTCTCTCTCCCCCTGGCGCCTACCTGCACTGCATCCCTTTGCTGAGCGGTATGCGCCGGGCCTAGACGCAGCAATTGTGTGATCTGTGTCCATCTCTGAATCGGGCCGTGGATGAGAACCACAAATATTGTAGGCAATTGTTGCATGTTTGAATAAGTCCCAGAAATACTCCCTGGTCTGGTGCCATTGGTTCATCCATTCAAAGAGATCTGTCCCAAGGCATCTCAGACCTTTTACAATGGTCACGTTACTGTAATAGTAACACACTTCCTATAAGTAATTTACTTAAAAAAATATATTGTGAACACATCAAAAAAGCACAATAGAAAAAGTCAAACTTCTAAAAAAAAAAGTCATTAATTTAGAGAAGATGGCATCTAATTTACGTATTCAATAAGCTTCCTATTGGTGGGATAGGATATTAGGCATCCTCCCCCTCTAAGGATACTTTTTGCAGAATCTGAGACAGACGTTAAGAAACTTCATGTTGTGCCTCCAATAGAAAACTTTGCTTAAAGGTTTCCAATGCTTTGCTTCTAGTTTCATATTGGGCCCAGTGTTGCACACTCGCCATGAGTGCATGGATCTAGCTGATTGGATATGCAACTTCCGGGCTCCTGGATTGGTCGCCGCTAAGCGTCGCAACTGCAATAACCCCATCCTCAGCGGCAGTGTGCACGGGCAGGTTCCATCCTGTGTGCGACTGCCGAATGCATTCGGGTCGCAGTGAGTACGAACGCCTCTGCCTGACAGGCAGACTGAGGGCGTTGCGAGGGCGGTGCAGGGAAAATAGAGGGTGGCAGTATTTTCGGGGTGGCTGTGTGACATTACTGCACGTGCTTAACATCAGATGTATTAACGTGAGTTCACTTTGGCCTGCATTCTGAGGTGATCGCACGGTAGCTGTTTTTAGCTGCCGTGTGATCAAATATTCACCGCCTATGGGAGAGTGTTTTTTTGCATAGCAAGGATGCGATCGCTTGTGCAGCCGAGCTATGCAAAAACATTTTGTGCAGTTTAGGAGTAGGTCTGGACTTACCCACTGCGATCACTTCAGCGTCTCAGGTCCCGGAACTGACGTCAGACATCTGCCCTCCAAACGCCTGGACACGCCTGCGTTCGGATCGCCACTCCCCGAAAACGGTCAGTTGATGCCCGGATCCGCCTCCTGCCTGTCAATCTTCATGCGTTAGCCGCTGCAAACGTTTTCGTCGTAGGATTCGTCGTTGCCCGGTGACGTCAGTGACGCACCTGCGCATTGCGGCCGCATCGCAGTTCCGACCCGATCGCACGGCTGCAAAAAAGTGCAGTGTGCAATCGGGTCAGAATGACCCCCTATGAACGAGAGAGTCGCATACTTATGTATTTTTAAAGTAATGGCAACCATATTATGTAAATCTAGTTACATTTTGTAAAAAAATTGTTCATTTTCCCTGTGTATGGAATTTTGTCCTTCTACACAGATCCGCAGGCTTCATTCTGGGCAGTGGCTCAGCTGTTCCTTACTGGAGATAAAAGTATAACTGAGAAGACTGAAGGA
The DNA here is from genome assembly GCF_028390025.1 of Pseudophryne corroboree. Taxonomy (NCBI): domain Eukaryota; kingdom Metazoa; phylum Chordata; class Amphibia; order Anura; family Myobatrachidae; genus Pseudophryne; species Pseudophryne corroboree. The sequence goes on along the minus strand of NC_086453.1, from coordinate 57,826,519 downwards.
CTGACCTCTCCATAATGACTCTATGGACATACGTGTTACTTGTAATATCCATCTGAAAATGTCCTTTTATTATAAACTAGCTGGAGTACCCGGCGTTGCCCCGGGATTTTAAGAATGTTTGTTTGCAAAAACTTAATTTAAATATTAAACACACAGTATAAATAACATAGTATAAAAAAGCATGTAAAATGTTATACACATCAATAAAATGAAAACCCAATTTAAAAATATATACATTTTGGCTATTATATATTCGAGAAGTACCTAGATAGATCCTCCTCCCCCAAACACTCCACAGTTTCTTATATAGCACAACACATTATGTATCTCCTGATATACTCTGTGCTGCTGGGGGACTGTGCTACTTCCACTATATAACGGTCAGTGTGTGGGTTCGTGCTACCGCCATTCCCCTCCTCACATCATGTCCCTGTCACATGCAGCCCTGTCATCACTGACATATCATGCATGTCCTGATATACTCTGTGCTGCTGGCTCACCCCTATGGATGCTAGTGGTGGGTTACCCCCACAGTATTTGTTCCCAGAGTGTAAGTCATATGTGTAGCAAGTTTGGTGTAAATTGCTCCAGGCATTCCAGAGTTATGCTGTCTGCTTAAAAACTCTGTGCTGCTGCCTCAACCCTAGGGGTGCTAGGGATGTCTTACCCCCACAGTGTTTGTTCCTAGCTGTGGAACAGTGACAGCGGGCTGTGTGCTGTGCAGTGCGGGTCCCGAAAAGGGGGCGGGGCTATGGCGGCACGAAGGGGAGGAGCTACACGGAATAGAGGGGCGGAACTACACGGGACCAGACAGCTGAACAGTGGTGGAATCAGCATTGCAGTGACGGCCAGCCAGACTTGGTAAGTAGAGGGTGAGAGAGAAATGTGTGTGCGTGTGTGTATATAGTGTGTGTGTGTGTGTGTGTGTGTGTGTGTGTGTGTGTGTGTGTGTGTGTGTATATATATGGTGGGGTGTGTGTGTTTGTATATATGTGTGAATTGTGTGTGTGTGAGGTATGTCTGTGTGTGCGCACTTTATGGACGCCACTGCTGGGGGGCCATTACATGCAAGGACGCTACTAATATAGGGGGGGCATTACGTATAAGGACGCTACTACTATAGGGGGGGCATTACGTATAAGGACGCTACTACTATAGGGGGGCATTACGTATAAGGACGCTACTACTATAGGGGGACATTACGTATAAGGAGGCTACTAATACTGGGGGCATTACATATAAGGACGCTACTACTGGGGGGGAATTATGTATAAGGACGCTACTACTATAGGGGGGGCATTACGTATAAGGACGCTACTACTATGGGGGGGGCATTACGTATAAGGACGCTACTACTATGGGGGGGCATTACGTATAAGGACGCTACTACTATAGGGGGACATTACGTATAAGGAGGCTACTAATACTGGGGGGCATTACATATAAGGACGCTACTACTGGGGGGGGGCATTATGTATAAGGACGCTACTAATATAGGGGGGGCATTACGTATAAGGACGCTACTACTATGGGGGGCATTACGTATAAGGACGCTACTACTATAGGGGGACATTACGTATAAGGAGGCTACTAATACTGGGGGGCATTACATATAAGGACGCTACTACTGGGGGGGCATTATGTATAAGGACTCTTACTTCTGGGGGGCATTATGTATAAGGACGGTGCTACTACTACTGGGAGGGCATTACATGTAAGGATGCTACTACTACTGGGGGGGCATTATGTATAAGGACGGTACTACTACTGGGGGCACATTATGTATAAGGATGCTACTGCTACAGGGGTGGCATTACGTATAAGGACGCTACTATTACTGTTGGGGGGCATTACATATAACTGCTACTACTACTGGGGGGCATTACGTATAAGGACGCTACTACTACGGGTGGGGCATTACGTATAAGGATGCTACTATTACTGTTGTGGGGCATTACATATAACTGCTACTACTATTGGGGGGGCATTATGTATTAGGACGCTACTACTACTGGGGGGGGCATTATGTATAAGGATGCTACTACTACTGGGGGGGCATTATGTATAAGGATGCTACTACTACTGGGGGGGGCATTATGTATAAGGACGCTACTATTACTGTTGGGGAGCATTACATATAACTGCTACTACTACTGGGGGGGCATTATGTATAAGGACACTACTACTATTGGGGGGGCATTACGTATATGGACGCTACTACTACGGGTGGGGCATTACGTATAAGGACGCTACTACTACGGGTGGGGCATTACGTATAAGATGAATAAGATTGTGCTACATTGTGGCGTAATTTTAAATGGGGGTACTATTGTGTGGCCATGCCCCTTAGTTGTGAGACCACACCACTTTTCCCGATGCACAACAAAGGAATATGGGAGGGCGCAAAATTCATAATTTGCAGGGGGGCGCCGAACACCCTAGCACCGGCCCTGGCCACCAGTAGCAAAAGTACACCACGGCCACTGACACTATCTGCAGGGAGGGGAACAGCGCTGATATGGAGGGTACTTGCAGGCAGCGAGTCGCTGCCCGCAGCTCCTCTCCCACCTACACACCATACCTGCCGCCTGACACCCACACCCCAGGGAGAGGGCGCTAGCTCAGGCACCGCTAGATCAGCATCTGCAGCATACAGACAAGGGCTGCCATGCTCAGCGGCAAGCGGTGCGGAGCATGTGCAGCGGGACAGCGCCAGGACGGGACACGCACTAATCAACATTGCTGCTGGGCCGGAGCTCCCTCCGTCTGCAGCCTAAGGACGCGCGCCGCACCTCTCCAGGGAAACACCATGCCTGCCCGCCCACAGGGCTCCGGACGCTTACCTATGCTCCGCGATCACAGCAGCTGACGCTGCCATGCAGGATGGAGGAATGACGCCCGTCAGACGGGGCGGACAGTGTGCGGCGGAACGGGGCCAGGAAGGAATGCTGACCACGACCCATTGCTACTGGGTCTGAGCACCCTCCCTCTGCAGTCACCATCTCACAGCAGCAGCCTGGAGGTTAGTGGCCACCACGACCCGCACATCCTTACCTCACACATACCTCACACATACCTCACACATACCTCACATATACCTCACATATACCTCACATACCTCACACATGAGAGCAAAGGTACACACACTGTGACATCACACCTGTAGCCCACCCCTATATCTGCTAAGTACTCCCCGTCACTATGCCCTGTCACCCTCATCCTGCTCTCTAACTTGCCTGTCTGTGTACTGGCCTTCACCCCTCTCACACCATCACCAACCCTCACTAACTACCACAGAGACTATGTGCACTGATATCTGCCCCTCCACCACCTGCAGCGCCCCTGGACCCCTCCCCATCCCCCGCAAACCCCCGCACCTGCCCCTCCACCACCCGTGGCACCCCCACCCACTGCGCCTTCGGACCCCCTACCACACCCGCAGTGTCTTCCAAACCCCTCCCCCATCTGCAGCAGCCCCTCCCCCATCCGCCACACCCCGCATCTGGCTCTCCCCCGCCCGCTGCACCTTTGGATCCCCTACCCCACCCACGCAGCAGGCCCTTCACAATCCGCATCGCCTACACCATTCGCAACAGCACCGCACCCGCCACTCCCCCACCCACGTTACCCCCGCATCCACCCCTCCCCCACCCACCGCGCCCCCTGGACACCTCCCCCATCCACTGCACACCCGCACCCACCCCTTCCCCATCTGCAGCGCCTTCGGAACCCCTCCTCCATCCGCAACAGCCCTGCAGCTGCCATCCCCCACCTGCGACACCCCTGCTCCTACCCCACCCACAGCGCCTTCATACCCCCTCCCATATCCGCGGTCCCCACTCCCCAAACCCCTTCCTGTTGCAAGGGACTACGCCCCCTTCACCATCGGACGCCCTATCATTGTGCAATATTCAAACACTAACAAAACTAGGAATGCACGTAATACTCCATATATTGAACCCCAGAAAGGCGTGCAGGGGTTAAGGGGGCGTAGCCCCTTCCGACGGTGTGAAGAGCGCCCGTAGGGCGCGATGAAGCACCTAGTATTAGATATATCTCAATCAGTGCAATGCCCAGTCTATGACCTCACCGCACGTCACTGGCCGAGATTCATCGCATGTCCCCCCCCCCTCACCTGGGGTTACAGACAGTGAGTGTAGGCGCTGCTGCTGGCTGGGAGGAGAGGGAAGAGCACTGGCCTCCGCTGCTTCCCACAGCTCCAGTCTTCAGGGCCACCGCACCTCCGTCTCTATAGCCAGGTGCCTGAGCCAGCTCCACCGCCGGGACCTGCCGTCTCTTCCGCCCGCCGCATATTGGCAGCGGATCCAGCACTGGACGGGACACATTATACAATTTATTCTAAATTGAATTTGATACTTATATAACACCGTGCATTTCATTTACGAATTATATGCAACCTTTATTACCACCACTTTCTAAGGAAATTTGAGCATACCATGATGATATATATATATGTTTTGTGTGTCTTTTTAATGTTGTTAGTTTTTAGGACTGAATAAATAAAAGTTATGTTTTAATTGATCTACTATTTACACAAAAGAGGATTTTCTTTTTCTCCTTAGGTTCCTTTTTAGGAACCTTTACCGTACTTGAGTATCTTTAAACAGTTGTCATGAATCTTCTTTAACTTACATTTTATGTAACCACCACTAGAGGTTTTGCAATGGAATCTACCTATTGGGGGTCATTCAGAGTTGTTCGCTCGCAAGCTGCTTTTAGCAGCTTTGCACACGCTAAGCCGCCGCCTACTGGGAGTGAATCTTAGCTTATCAAAATTGCGAACGAAAGATTAGCAGAATTGTGAATAGACACTTCTTAGCAGTTTCTGAGTAGCTCCACACTTACTCGGCATCTGCGATCAGTTCAGTCAGTTTCGTTCCTGGTTTGACGTCACAAACACACCCAGTGTTCGCCCAGACACTCCTCCGTTTCTCCAGCCACTCCCGCGTTTTTCCCAGAAACGGTAGCGTTTTTTCACACACTCCCATAAAACGGTCAGTTTCCGCCCAGAAACACCCACTTCCTGTCAATCACATTACGATCACCAGAACGAAGAAAAAACCTTGTAATGTCGTGAGTAAAAAACCTAACTGCATAGCAAATTTACTTGGCGCAGTCGCACTGCGGACATTGCGCATGCACATTAGCGACTAATCGCTCCGTTGCGAGAAAAAAATAACGAGCGAACAACTCGGAATGACCCCCATTGACCTTATTTCTGCTGTCTGGAAGTTGGGACTTTCCCAGACGTCTGGACATGTTACATCTGCCCCACCTGCATGGTTTTGCCAAGGTGCAGAGTTACTTGCTTGTTTTCCCAGTCGGCCCCCATAACCTTTCCTCTTTCAGCACACGTTCCACTCCTTGTTTAATGCAACATCTGGTGACCCATGACCCTTTTCCACAATTACTGTACTATGGGGAAAGGTGACCCCCTCGTATAACATAACACGCCTGCTGCAATCCTACTCCCCATTCTCTCCCTACCTCTTACCCATCTCACTACTTTAGTTTTTTATGGCACCAGCAGAGATAAAAGCTAGTTGAATATGTAATATTTATTCTATGTATTTCAAATAGATTTCATCTAAAACAAGCTATATTTATCCTTTTTTGCATTGTTACTGATCTTGCTGACCTGCTAAAATAAATAAATAAAGGAAATCAATAATTGGCCGCACTTTCTTATTGAATCCTTTTTTACGGGACTGTTTAGAGGTATTCCTCTGAAACTAACAAAGTGAATAAACTCTTAAGGGATGTAGTTATTATAATGCCAGCTGTCGGAATCCTGCCTTCAGGAGCCCGACGCCGGCTCCCGACAGCCGACATATTGGTGGCAGTCGGAATGTCGACACCCCACTACCACCAGCCCCGTATTTCCCACTTGATTGGTAGGACCACGCCACAAACTGAGTGGGAATATAACCTGTGGCGAGCATAGCTCACCACCAGGCCCGAAGCGTGGCAAGATCGCGAGGGGACTTGCTGCCAGTATACCGGCAGGCCCATCAGCTGGTACATCATACACAATCCACTCTTAATCGTACTCAGCTTTTGGGCCCGCCCACCAAAAATGGAGTGACTGTCAAGAGCATGTATAGAAGGAGAGTAACGATACGGGGCCGGATGTAATGATGTCCTAGTTGGCCGGAGGTACGGGTTCCTGGCCGAACTTGGGCGCTGCCTCATCACCCCTTCAGCATTGAAAGGACACATTGCCAGCTGATCTTCTTTGGGGACTGCTACTTACTAAAAGGGCCAATACCGGTAACAAACTCCAAATGACCGTCATCGGCTTCTGTATTACATCCGGTAAAATTAGCTGCTGATTACAGTGATTGTGCAATCTACCTAGGGGAGAGTCCTAGCCAGATATATTGGACACTGGCCAATCATAGTGGTTGCCTTTTTAAAGATTTTCATTTGTCTATACTTAATGCTTAAACTTTACAAGCCGTTTTTTTATTATTTACATATATAGCCAGCGCTGGCATACCACCGTACTATTTGCTGTCTATATATTATTTGGGGACTTCGACCACCCCAGTCTGACCCGGGTCCGAGCACGCTCAGACTCTTTCACATTGCAGTTTTGACCCAGGTTATTCCCTGGTTATTCCCAGGTTGGTGCCTTTCACACCGAACCCGGGTCACCCATGTTAAACAATGTGATTTAAAATGGACTTTTCTGTCTCACATTGATGCGGTTTCATAGGAAATAAGAGGAGGGGCTGGGGACTGCTCTGTGCAGACACATAAACAGCCAATCAGCACCTTTTTCTGAGACCTGGGTTGAATATCCCGGGTCAGAGGCTTTCACACTGCACAACAAGCCGGGTCTGACCTGTGTTTAACCCTGATTGAAATGCCAGGTTGGTCGAGACGGGATATTAACTTTGGTGCTTTCACACCAGGGTGGAAAAAATTCTAATAATAAACAATCTATATTTCTAATATCACAAATTGATGCGCATCCTTACTATTTAGCCAGTTTTAGAATATAATAGAAGTATGAAATTCATGGGCTAGTGCCAGTGGTTTCCAAACTTTTTGGAATCACGGCGCCCTAGAATATCAGAATTTTTTTCACGGCACCCCTAGGCCAAAAATTTCTTATTGAGAAATTTAGAAAGAAATATTACATTAAGTAGATCGCGTTTATAATGTCATCCTTAGGGTCAGTTGTGTGGTGAGGGACAAGATTTGCCTCTGTTTGGCCACATATTTTATGACTGGCAGCCACCAGCACTGGTTTTGCCTATTATATTGACCATGAATAATTTGAATTGGTCCTGGACCACCAACCCAGGGCACCCCTGCAAGTGTCCCGAGGCACCCAGTTTGGGAACCTCTGGGCTAGCCCCTGATAATATGTGCAGCTACAAAAAAAACTTAAGGATGACATATCATCTTTCTAATCACCACATTATCTTAGCTTCACAAAGCAAAATAAAGCAGACAAACTTCTACCCAATAAACCAGACAACAAAGGGCTGAATCTCAGTCACTAGATCTTAGATAACGCAGGCAATGTGGTACAAACCAACCATAGCATTCATAGATGTTGTATACTAATCTTCCCCATATAATCTTAAAAATGACCCGGAGACCCATTGAAGTACACTGGTAATCCTTTGAGAACATAACACATTCTCTTGTTATCTTCACAGAATGAGTTTCCAAACACTCCTGTGTCTAGTAGATAAATCCTTCATGTCCTAAACTCTTTGAAGTCCCCTGAACCAGGCGTTGGTTTGTATTTGTACTGTGCAATGTTTCAAAGGGAAAGCTAAAATTATTATTTATAAAGCAGGTAAGTATCCCAAACTGTGTTCAATATAGGCCCTACTGTTTCTCTGCTAAATCATGATTTGAATAATTTTCCCCCTTGTTAATATTTAAATGAAATATATTTTCCTTCATAATTAGTAAATGCAGATCAGGCTTTATCACCAGCAGACAAGCCACGGACAGTACAGGTAGAATCTTGTATGTTCTGTGATGCCAGGAATAACTTGTAACAGTCTGACAGTAATATACGTAGACCATTGAATTTCATTAGCGGAAGTATATATATAGAAAAAAAACATCTTTTCAGTACCTGTAAAGGAACGGCAGGTCCAGAACTGATTTGTTGTCAAGAATAATCCAGACTGTAGCAATGGGATGAATATCATTGACAGCCAATGCCAGAGGACAAGAAACAGAGGAATCCTCAACCAAAGAAACGATCAGCCAATGCCAGGGGATAAGAACCAGAATGATCACCAAGAACCAGAAGAACTATCAGCTAATTACAGGGGAATACTCAGCCAATACCAGTAGATAAGATTCACTCAAAGAGAATAAGAAAAAGAAGGATCAACAAGAACCAGAAGTGTCCTCAGTAAATTTCAAGGAAAATTGACCAGAAGATTTGTCAGGCAATGCCCCAGGGGAGAAAAAACAATTTGTGTTCCCTAATGCACACTGAGTGAAAAATAATAATACTACATAATAATCAGATAATATGGAGATCTTAGTTGCGTATATCTGCAGCTATAGGGTTAAGCCCCCAGGCCGATCGACAAGGCTTCACCCCCAGTGACGGAGAAGCCTTGTCGATCGGCCTGGGGGCTTAACCCTATATCTGCAGATATACGCAACTAAGATCTCCGTATTATCTGATTATTATGTAGTATTATTATTTTTCACTCGGTGTGCATTAGGGAACACAAATTGTTTCTTCCTACACAGAATTACCCCTCCCTTTTAGCACCTGAGTGAAATCACAATCTGATTGAGCAGCTCACCATCATATGTGCATAATACCCCAGGGGAGTAAGAACCAGAAGAGTCATCAGCCAATGCCAGGGGGTAAGAACCAGAATAATCATCAGCCAATGTCAGTGGATAAAAACCAGCAGAATCGTCAGCAGGGCCGGATTAAGGCTGGAGGGGTCCCAGGGGCAACAAGGTTGTGGGGACCCCCAATACTAAAATAGCTGACAAACACCGCTGTGCACCCGTCCCTAACCCCCCCCCCCTTCCTCGAAACACACACACTGAACTCCCCCCCTACCTGGACAGGAAATCATGGGTGCGCTGTGTGTGGGGCCCCCGGTTCTGACCTCTGCTGCAGGGAGCGGCAACGTGGGAGCGGGCACCAGGGCACCGGAAGAGGGAGAGGCTGCAGTGCACAAGCAGCATCAGGCGGCGGCACCTGACACCCCCCTTCTCCTACTTATTCTTCTGCATCCGAGCACCACACCTGTGACCTGGCACACATGGCTACAGTGGAAGCCGCTCCCTGAGCAGCCGGAGGACTACTCAGGTGCTAACAGCTGTGTGTGTGGGCCCCAGGATGACCGCCCGTCGCACCTCCCTTAATCATGATAGTCAGCCAATGCCAGGGGGCAAGAACCAGAAGAATAATCAGCCAATGCCAAGGTATAAGTACCAGAAGAATCCTCAGCCAATAGTAGGTGGTAATAACCCAGGGCCATAACTGGGTGTGTGCAGTCTGTGTTTTACCCACAGCACATTTGCCCTGTGGGCGCACCTTCCACATACACCCCGATTGGCTGCCTATTACCCCACGTGTGTTCCACTGATGGCCTCTCTGGTTGGTCCCCCCGCTTCCGCACCCCTGTGTGCTCTGCATCTAGCGCTCACAGCCGCAAGCTCCCACTCTCAGAGCAGGAGCCGCTGGTCGCTGCATACACAGTCTTAGAGCAGTCAGCACTGGCTGAGTCTCTCTCCCATGTGCGGCACTCCTGCCCCGTCCCTTGTCCTGCAGACAGTGTACAGAGTAAATTCAGGGTCAGGAGCCGGCAGCAGCGCAGGAGGGTGAAAAAAATAATGTAAGTCTCTACACACGCACACTACAGTACACCCTAAGGGTGTGGGTGATGTAAGGTGCTCTATCTGGCATATGGTGTATAGGGGGCTCTGCCTGGCGTAATGTGTATAAGGGGCTCTACCTGGCGTAATGTGCATAAGGACTCTACCTTGCGTAATGTGTGTAAGGTGCTCTACCTGGTGTAATGTGTAAAATGTGCTCTACCTGGCGTTATGTGTGTAAGGAGCTCTACCTGGCATAATGCCTATCAGGCAGGAGAAACTTACACGGCCATTACAATCCCGATCATGTGACCTCTGTTCCACCAACGGGAAGGCAGGTTCTCCAAACCCAGCAGGTCCAGCCAATCAGCATTTGACACTTACTTCAAAAAGGGACAGGGACACTGTGAGATCGCCAGAGCAACAAGGTTCCCAGCCTTTGCTGCATTCTTAAGCCCTGCGCTCCCTACAGCGTCTCCAGTGTCTGTACTTGTCTCAGTTCCACAGACTCAGTGTATAATCCAGATAACTCCGGTTCCCGATAACTCAGTTTCCAGTCCAGTTACAGATAACTCCGGTTCCAGTATGGTTACAGATAACTGTAGTTCCAGTCCGGTTACAGATAATTCCGGTTCCAGTCCAGTCACAGATAATTACAGTTCCAGTCTGGGTACAGATAACTCCGGTACCAGTCCAGTTACAGATAATTTAGGTTCCAGCCCGGTTCCAGATAACTCCGGTTCCAGATAACTCTGGTTCCAGTCCGGTTACAGCCAGTTCCGGTTACAGTCTGGTCAGAATCAGCATCAGATTCAGACCACCTAAAGCGTAGTCCAGTCACATAGAGCTTTGCTCTCCTGGTTGCTCTTAGTGTGACTCTAAGCCGGACCCACTTCACGGCACGTCTGTTCCTAGTCTATGGAGGGAGGCAGGTTCAGGGGAAATTTAGGGAAAAATTATTTCACAGAAAGGGTAGTGGATAAGTGGAATAGCCTCCCATCAGAGGTGGTAGAGGCTAAGACTGTAGAGCAATTTAAACATGCTTGGGATAGGCATATGAATATCCTTACAAAGAATTAAGGTTCAAAAAGGGTTGCGATTACCTAAAGGATAAAAAAAATGGGCAGACCAGATGGGCCAAGTGGTTCTTATCTGCCGTCAAATTCTATGTTTCTATGTTTATGTCTACGAACTTCAGCTACTACTAGTTCTTGTATACCCAGTAATACAAGTTTCCAGTTTACTGCCTATGAGGAAAAACTTTATCCGATCACCTCGTTTACTGCATTCCGCTATCAATCTGCCACCTGAACCTAATCCGGGTCCAACAATTCCGGATCCCAGCGTGACAACATGGTTTTCACAGTACAGGTAAGTTTTATAGGACAACACATTCATATTGTTACATTAAGCAATGCACTAAAGATTTGGAACCACAAACACTTTTTTTGTTACCCAATATTATAGTGCTGCACGTGCTTAACAATTTTTCAGAACACCATGTGGTTTATTATAGTAACCATGCACCATGTTGAGATCCTCAGAATGTCGGCATATTTACAATCTTGGTATTCTCACAATGCCGACGGTTAATGTTAGGCATCAGGGAAGGGTTAGGCACTAGGGGAGGGGGGAAAAAACGCTACTGAGTCACCCGTCTGTGCCGGAACTGCTGCTCACATGACCGCCAGGACCTGAAAGAAGACGCTGGAGACACTGCTGTCGCCGGGACCAGGTAAGTGACCGCTAGGCCAACAGGGATGTTAGGTCAACATGTCATCCGTGTTGACATGCTAAGCATATCAACATGTTGCATGTCATCATTTTGACTATGTCGTCATTCTCATGTAGACCTTATGCATTTCAATATGAGAACTGGCGATCTAACATCCCACACCCGTTCATTATAGGTTGTACAGTCCGTCCTTGTGTAGGTACAATGGTAAATGATATATTACAGTATCGGCTCATACTCCTATATATGTGTCTCCATTCTGACTTTCGGCATTACATTCCTATTCTCCCTTCATGTTATCTGATCTTCAGCCAGAACATAACATTAGGGGACTCCAGTATACAAATAACAGAACACTGATGAACCTATTGAGCAGTAGGTTCCCATTTTAACTAGAATCCAATTTTTGCTAATGTCTTTCTCCTGGATGTGGGTGGACTGAATCTTATGGCCCCTATACATCAACGGGCCGACCCACCGACACTGCCGATCTGCTGACTGCATCCGGCCAGCGATGATTGGCAAGCCGGCGGGGAATCGGGGAAATTAAACATGTTAAAAATGCCATATTTGACAATCCCATTTTGGCGATTCTTACCATGTTACCCGATCCCGAATGTTTCTGGTCGGCTCAGGGAATCAGTATTATGAGACATGTTTAATATTGCCAATTCCCCAACCTGGCCACCGGGTATTAGGACATTGCTCCAATGTAGTCATTAGGCTGACATTTACAATGTCGGCTCACATAATGTTGACAGGCAACTTGTCATTCCTAGAATGTCGACATGTGAAATGTCTACACTGTCAGACTGTCGACATTAGGGTTAGGCATAGGGGGATACGCCGGTGGTTGTAAGACCCTCCTGTCTTCTATATGATGTTCTACTTTAACATGGCCGATGTTGAGATGGTTTATTATGCCATGTATAAGGCTATAAAGAGCTCCAACGTTCACTGGGGGTCATTCCGACCCTATCGCTCGCTGCAGTTTGGGTCCGGCACATGGCAGAGACACGTAGGCGCGGTCTGGCCAACGCAGGCGTGGCTGGACCGTTGGGGGGCGTGGCGCGGCGGCTGCGTGACGTCACACGGCGGCAGCGACACACAATCCCGGCCAGCCGCAGGAGATGCGCTGGCCGGGAGTTACTCCACAGATACAATGGCATCGCCTCTGTGTAATGCTATTGTATTTGTGCGGGGGGGCGGCACTGACATGTGGGGCGGACTAGCCCTGTGCTGGGCGTCCCCCCGCATGTCTGAGTTTACGATCGTAGCTGTGCTAAATTTAGCACAGCTACGATCAACTCGGAATGACCTCCTCTGACTGAGCGTCTGGGCCACTGATGGCTAAATTGGGCAAATCAGAAAGGCTAACCATTGCTGTCATCATACACCTCTATGAGGTGCAGAGACCTCGCTAGCAATAATGTGATATCTACTTGCTCTAATCGTTGTAGTAGAAGATGATGTCTGTGGATATTTATTAACAGTTTCTTATATAGCGCAGTATATTCTGTTGCGCTTTACAATTGGAATAACAATAATAGAACAAAGCTTGGTAACAACAGACAAATCCAGAGGCAGCAAGGCCCTGCTCGGATAAGCAAAAATAAATTAAACTACAGTATAACAAAAAGAGACACACATGAGTACAGTTCTTTTATTTCATGTTACTTTCTTTTTCTTTTTTTTTTATAAACTTTTTATTAGAGAGATCACAATGCGATACAAAGAAGTATACATAACAATGATATACAGTCACATGACTAAAAGAGTATGCAATAAAACTAAGTCATAACAATCAACTGAGTGATCCAATTTTGTCTATGAAGAGAAGAAAGTGTCCTCACAAAGGACGGTAGGTCAAACCGTAAGAGGACTAAGTATGAAAAATAGATAGGAAAAGAGAAAGAAGAAAAAGAAGAAGAATAGAGTGATACCCCTGCGGGGCGGAGGGGGGAACCCCGAGAGGAAGGTCACGATCAATAGGGGAAGAAATATACATATATATATATATATATAAAAATAAAATAAAAAAGTTAAATAAAAATAATTTTATTTTTAATATACTATGTCTATCCCGTGGGATATATTAGTCAAAGAATGGGGAAGAGGCATGTTGAGATGTCAACCAAGGGCTCCAAATCTTCTCAAAGGGTTTGGCAGAGTGTTTAATTATGCTCGTCACGTATTCCAGCTTATAGTTAAACCAAATACGAGAAATAATAGAGTGTAAAGAGGGGGGGGGGGAGGGCTTCTTCCAATCAGTTGCTATTTGACATGTTGTAGCATTTATAATATGTCGCGCTAGTATATTTTGATGTCTAGTTAAATTCGTAAACCCCAGTGGGAGAAGGAAATATTTAGGGTCATAGGGGACGGGAACCTCAAGAACACTGGAAATAAGAATTATAATCTCTTTCTAGAGTGTGGTGATTTTAGGGCATTGCCACCAAATATGCATAAAGGGGCCTTCTTCAGAACATCCTCTCCAGCATCTATCAGAGGTGTCGGGAAACATAGCTCGCAGCTTGGAGGGTACATAATACCACCTGTAAATCAATTTGTATACGTGTTCCTTAATTTTGACACATATAGAGCTAGAGGCAGCGTTGTCCCATATCTCTGACAAATCTTCAGAGGTCAGGTCAGAACCTAAGTCCCTCCCCCACACAATCTCGTGAGAGTCTCCTGTTGTAGATGCCTCCCCGACCAGTAGTGCGGAAAGATTGGAAATTAAGCCTTTAGTTGAGGAGCGTTTCCAACAAAGTGTCTCAAAGCTCGTGAGTGGCCTTTGAATAAGGAGATTACCCATTTTAGAGTGGAAGTGTCTGATCTGTAGGTATTGATAAAAGTCTGCAGGGGGGAACCCAATCTGTTCCCGAATCTGGGAAAATTGGGGGAAGGCTAGCTAACATCTGTAGTAATGTCATTGAGATATAGAATATTACCCCTCTTCCACCGAGAAAAAGCCGATCTAATCAAGCCCGGAGGGAAATCAGGATTATGGAATAGAGGGATTAAAGGGGATGGGCTGGAAGCTAATTTATATTTCCTGTTGACATAGTCCCAAATGGATAAGGAGCGCATAACTATCGGGTGAGAGAGCACCGATCTGGGGCGACGTGTTTTAGGGAGCCATAGTAGGGAGGAGAGCGAAGAGAGGCCCAGATCATCTGCTTCAATATCAACCCAGACCTTTCTCGCCTCGGGATTGCACCATTGCACGCAGTGAGCAAGTTGAGCTGCCAAGTAATATTTTTTGAAGTCGGGGATACCTAAACCTCCACTGCGGGAAGGACGTTGCAATACACTCAGTTTTACCCTAGGTCGTTTACCGGCCCAGACGAAGTGAGACGTATGAAATTGCAAGGATTAAAATACATAGGGAGGAATATATACAGGGAGGGTTTGAAAAAGGTATAGGAGCCGAGGGAGTACGTTAATTTTCACTGAATTCACGCGGCCAATCCATGAGATAAATTGGTTGGACCAAGAGTGAAGATCTAACTTGATTTGGTCCAATAAATGGGGAAAATTAGCCTGAAAAAGCTGGTGGTGGTTGCGAGTCAGGAAACTCCTAAATATTTAATCTTTTGTTTATGCCATGCGAATGGAAATGTGGCTTCTAAAGTGTGTTTAATAGTAGCAGGGACATAAAAATCAAGTACCTCCGTTTTACTAGTATTAATTTTGTAACCGAAGTGTGTAGAGTAGGTGTTAATTTCGGAGAAAAGTGGTGGCATAGAATGGGCAGGGTCAGAAAGAGAGATTAGGACATCATCCGCGTATAATGCTATTTTATGTTCTTTGAGGCCCGCCGTGACCCCCGTGATCGCCGCATTACAGCGGATCCTCGCAGCTAGAGGTTCCATTATTAAAGCAAATATTAGGGGTGAAAGTGGGCAACCCTGTCTGGTACCGTTAGCAATCCCGAAGGTAGAAGAGGAGGATTGGTTGACAGAGACCCTCGCTGAAGGGGAACAGTACAATGCTGAGATCCCCTCATAGAATCTTCCAGAAAAGCCAAATTTTTGTAGAACTTCAAAGGCAAAAGACCATGAAATTCGGTCAAACGCCTTCTCGGCGTCTAATGCCAGTATAACTGCAGGCGATTTCTGTTTATTGATAGAATGAATTAGATCAATAGTTCTTCTAGTGTTGTCAGGCGCTTGGCGCCCTGGTATAAAACCCACCTGATCTGGGTGAATCAGGTATGGAAGAAGAGGAGCCAATCGAGAAGCCAAAACCTTGGCGTATATCTTTAGGTCGACATTTAGCAAGGAAATAGGCCTGTAGTTTTAACATAATGTAGGGTCTCTGTCAGGTTTCGGGATTACCACGATATCAGCCTGGGCTGTAGCTGGAGCAAACGATGTCCCTTCTAGAACCTTATTAAAGAGGGAATTAAGACGTGGGGCCAGGTCTGCGGCGAATAGTTTGTAATATTGGTCTGTGAACCCGTCAGGGCCCGGGGCTGCTGAGGACCTCATGGACTTAATAGCTGCAACAGTTTCATCCACCGAGATGGCTTTATTTAAATCTAAGAGCTGGTTGTCTGTAATACAGGGTAGAGGAACCGTAGAGAGGTATGAACGCACACCCTCAGACCCAGTGGGGGAGGGAGAGGGAGATCCCGAAAGGTTATAAAGTGATTCATAATAGTCTTTAAATTCGTCCACCATTACCATAGGATCATAAGTAAGGGACCCCAATTTGTTAGAGTATAATTTATCAATTGAACCTAATGCTCGTTTTCGTCTCAGTTTGTTCGCCAGGATAGCATCAATCTTGTCAGCTTTGTCATAAAAACGTTGGTGCAATTTTTGTAAAATAATTGCTGCGCGGTGGGAGAGAAGAGCATTCAATTGACCCTTAAGATTATCTATGCGTTGGAGTAAAGCGGTACATGGGGATTGTTTATGCTGGGAAGTCAAAGTGGCAATTTGAGATTCAAGCAACGCTATTTCCTGTGCAGTTTTCCTCCGAATGGCAGAGGACTTGGCCATCAATTGGCCCCTAAGTGTGGCCTTATGTGCCTCCCAGATTATTCCAGGGGAGATGTCGTGAGAGGCGTTTTCTACAAAGTAATGCTGAATGGCTACCCTTATTTCAGCTTGGGTGGATGGGTGCTGTAGAATAGAATCGTTCAGGTGCCATTTTCGATCTCCCCTGGGGGCATCGTATATGTCTAATAAAATATATGTTCCTGAGTGATCAGTCCACGTGAATGGGACAATCCCGGCATCTGCGATCAGGGACGTTAAAGATTGGGATATGTGTATCATATCGATACGAGAGTAAAGTTGGTGTGGAGCGGAGAAATGAGTGTAGTCTCTGGCTAGAGAATGTTTTAGGCGCCAGGAGTCACGGAAATTATACTGTTGGAGGGAGGAGAGAAGGGTAAGAGAGGCCTTAATTAAGGGAGCGGCTGTCTTACGGAGAGCGGGGGTAGATCTATCAATAAGAGGGTCAAGTACAGCATTAAAGTCTCCCCCTAAGATTATATGTCCTTGAGCGATCCTACCAACATGTCGAAACAATGATTGAAAGAACTGAGATTGGTCTTGATTAGGGGCATAAACTGAAATTAAGGTCAAGGTTACAGAGCGCAGAGTGCCAACAACCATTATATAGCGCCCTTCTGGGTCGGTCACTGTTTTAATGTGCGCAAAAGGAATTTTACGATGTATGAGAACAGCGACACCCCATTTTTTACAGTTAGCGGATGCAAAAAAGGATTGAGTGAATTGTTTACCCTGAAGCTTCGAGTGAAGGCCCGTAATGTGAGTCTCTTGAAGAAACACAATGTCAGCCCTCTCACTCCTGCAAGCGCTCAGCAAAATGGTGCATTTTTTGGGTGAGTTGAGTCCATTTACGTTGACAGATAACAACTTAAGGGCCATGGGATAACATTAATCGGGTCGCTATGCAGAAAACACAATAACAAAAAACCCTGAATGAATACCAAACCTCTCGGGGACCATCCCGCAGGAGCAGGTGGAAAGAGAAAGGGAGAGAAGAATAACAGAGAAAAGAAACAAGAGAAAGACGAAAGAAGCAAAGGCGCCAACAAAGGCAAAAACCCTGTAAAGAAAGGTCCGTTTGTGGGACCGTAACTAAAATCTGAATATGAATAACAAGAAAAATCAAAAGAGGGTGCATGGGGGTCGTGGAAGAAGTATATAACATGGCATTGTAAACCTGATCCTTAACAATCCGACGTGTGTCGGAACATCAAAACCAAGCCCTGCAATGGGGCCTTAGACCTGTAACAATCCGGTGACTGGGAGGAGGGGAAGGGAGAGGGAATGAGGGAAGGGAGAAGGAGTAAAGGAGGGGAGGGGGAGGTAAGGGGAGACAAAAAATAAGAATTTACTCACCGGTAATTCCGCAGGAGACTGGGCACTCTAAAAGAAAGATTAGGTACTATCTGGTGTGCACTGGCTCCTCCCTCTATGCCCCTCCTCCAGACTTCAGTTAAGGAAACTGTGCCCGGAAGAGCTGACACAACAAGGAAAGGATTTGGAATCCAGGGTAAGACTCATACCAGCCACACCAATCACACTGTACAACTTGTGATAACCATACCCAGTTAACAGTATGAACAACAACTGAGCCTCAGTAACAGATGGCTCATAACAACAACCCTTTAGTTAAGCAATAACTATATACATGTATTGCAGAGAGTCCGCACTTGGGACGGGCGCCCAGCATCCACTACGGACTACGAGAAATAGAATTACCGGTGAGTAAATTCTTATTTTCTCTGACGTCCTAGTGGATGCTGGGAACTCCGTAAGGACCATGGGGATTATACCAAAGCTCCCAAACGGGCGGGAGAGTGCGGATGACTCTGCAGCACCGAATGAGCAAAGGCAAGGTCCTCCTCAGCCAGGGTATCAAACTTGTAGAACTTAGCAAATGTGCTTGAACCCGACCAAGTAGCAGCTCGGCAAAGCTGTAAAGCCGAGACCCCTCGGGCAGCCGCCCAAGAAGAGCCCACCTTCCTTGTGGAATGGGCTTTTACCGATTTAGGATGCGGTAACCCTGCCGCAGAATGAGCCTGCTGAATCGTGTTACAGATCCAGCGCGCAATAGTTTGCTTTGAAGCAGGAGCACCCAGATTGTTGGGTGCATGCAGGATAAACAGCGAGTCAGTTTTCCTGACTCCAGCCGTCCTGGCTACATAGATTTTCAAAGCCCTGACTACATCCAGTAACTTGGAGTCCTCCAAGTCCCGAGTAGCCGCAGGCACCACAATAGGTTGGTTCAAATGAAACGCTGATACCACCTTAGGGAGAAATTGGGGACGAGTCCTCAATTCTGCCCTGTCCATATGGAAGATCAGATAAGGGCTTTTACATGACAAAGCCGCCAATTCTGACACACGCCTAGCCGAAGCTAAGGCCAATAGCATGACCACTTTCCACGTGAGATATTTTAGCTCCACGGTCTTAAGTGGCTCAAACCAGTGGGATTTCAGGAAATCCAACACAACGTTAAGATCCCAAGGTGCCACTGGAGGCACAAAAGGGGGCTGAATATGCAGCACTCCCTTAACAAACGTCTGAACTTCAGGTAGAGAAGCCAGATCTTTTTGAAAGAAAATAGATAGGGCCGAAATCTGGACCTTTATGGACCCCAATTTTAGGCCCATAGTCACTCCTGACTGTAGGAAGTGCAGAAATCGCCCCAGCTGGAATTCCTCTGTTGGGGCCTTCCTGGCCTCACACCAAGCAACATATTTCCGCCATATGCAGTGATAATGATTTGCTGTCACATCCTTCCTAGCTTTTATCAGCGTAGGAATCACATCATCTGGAATGCCCTTTTCCGTTAGGATCCGGCGTTCAACCGCCATGCCGTCAAACGCAGCCGCGGTAAGTCTTGGAACAGACAGGGCCCCTGCTGTAACAGGTCCTGTCTGAGAGGCAGAGGCCATGGGTCCTCTGAGATCATTTCTTGTAGTTCTGGGTACCAAGTTCTTCTTGGCCAATCCGGAACGATGAGTATAGTTCTTACTCCTCTCTTTCTTACTATCCTCAGTACCTTGGGTATGAGAGGAAGAGGAGGGAACACATAAACCGACTGGTACACCCACGGTGTCACTAGTGTGTCCACAGCTATCGCCTGAGGGTCCCTTGACCTGGCGCAATATTTTTTAGCTTTTCGTTGAGGCGGGACGCCATCATGTCCACCTGTGGCCGTTCCCAACGGTTTACAATCTGCGTGAAGACTTCCCCACTCCCGGGTGGAGGTCGTGCCTGCTGAGGAAATCTGCTTCCCAGTTGTCCACTCCCGGAATGAACACTGCTGACAGTGCTAGCACGTGATTCTCCGCCCATCGAAGAATCATTGTGGCTTCTGCCATCGCCATCCTGCTTCTTGTGCCGCCCTGGCGGTTTACATGGGCGACCGCCGTGATGTTGTCTGATTGAATCAGCACTGGTTGGTTTTGAAGCAGGGGCTCTGCTTGACTCAGGGTGTTGTAAATGGCCCTTAGTTCCAGTATATTTATGTGTAGTGAAGTCTCCTGACTTGGCCACTGTCCTTGGAAGTTCCTTCCCTGAGTGACTGCCCCCCATCCTCGGAGGCTTGCATCCGTGGTCACCAGGACCCAGTCCTGTATGCCGAATCTGTGGCCCTCGAGAAGATGAGCACTCTGCAGCCACCACAGCAGAGACACCCTGGCCCTTGGGGACAGGGTGATCAACCGATGCATCTGAAGATGCGATCCGGACCATTTGTCTAACAGATCCCACTGAAAGATCCTTGCATGGAACCTGCTGTTTTGGTTTCAGGAGGTCCCTGACCAGAGATGACAATTTCTGGGCCTTCTCCACCGGGAGAAACACCTTCTTCTGTTCTGTGTCCAGAATCATGCCCAGGAAAAGCAGATGCGTCGCAGGAATCAGCTGCGACTTTGGGATATTCAGAATCCAGCCGTGCTGTTGCAACACTTCCCGAGAGAGTGCTACGCTGACTAACAACTGCTCTCTGGACCTCGCCTTTATAAGGAGATCGTCCAAGTACGGGATAATTATAACTCCCTTCTTCCGAAGGAGTATCATCATTTCGGCCATTACCTTGGTAAATACTCTCGGTGCCGTGGACAGACCAAACGGCAACGTCTGGAATTGGTAATGACAATCCTGTACCACAAACCTGAGGTACTCCTGGTGAGGTGGGTAAATGGGGACATGCAAGTAAGCATCCTTGATGTCCAGCGACACCATAAAATCCCCCTCTTCCAGGCTTGCAATAACCGCCCTGAGCGATTCCATTTTGAACTTGAACTTCCTTATATAAGTGTTCAAGGATTTTAAATTCAGAATGGGTCTCACCGAACCGTCTGGTTTCGGTACCACAAACATTGTGGAATAGTAACCCCGTCCCTGTTGAAGGAGGGGAACCTTGATTATCACCTGCTGGAGGTACAGCTTGTGAATTGCCGCCAGTACTACCTCCCTTTCCCTGGGAGCAGCTGGCAAGGCTGATTTGAGGTAACGGCGAGGGGGAGTCGCCTCGAACTCCAGCTTGTATCCCTGAGATACAATTTGTACAGCCCAGAGATCCACCTGTGAGCGAACCCACTGTTTGCTGAAGTTTCGGAGACGCGCCCCCACCGCACCTGGCTCCGCCTGTGGAGCCCCAGCGTCATGCGGTGGACTTAGTGGAAGCGGGGGAGGATTTTTGTTCCTGGGAACTGGCTGCCTGGTGCAGCTTCTTTCCTCTACCCCTGCCTCTGGGCAGAAAGGATGCGCCTCTGACCCGCTTGCCTTTCTGAGGCCGAAAGGACTGTACATGATAATACGGTGCTTTCTTAGGCTGTGAGGGAACCTGAGGTAAAAAAGTTGACTTCCCAGCTGTTGCTGTGGATACGAGGTCCGAGAGACCGTCCCCAAACAATTCCTCACCCTTATAAGGCAAAACCTCCATGTGTTTTTTAGATTCAGCATCACCTGTCCACTGCCGAGTCCATAATACTCTCCTGGCAGAAATGGACATTGCATTAATTCTAGATGCCAGCCGGCAAATGTCCCTCTGTGCATCCCGCATATATAAGACGACGTCTTTTATATGTTCTATGGTTAGCAAAATAGTATCCCTGTCGAGGGAATCAATGTTGTCTGACAGGGTATCAGACCATGCTGCTGCAGCACTACACATCCATGCTGAAGCAATAGCTGGTCTCAGTATAGTACCCGAGTGTGTATACACAGACTTCAGGATAGCTTCCTGCTTTCTATCCGCAGGCTCCTTTAGGGCGGCCGTATCCTGAGACGGCAGTGCCACCCTTTTAGATAAGCATGTTAGCGCCTTGTCCACCCTAGGGGATGTTTCCCAACGTAACCTATCCGTTGGCGGGAAAGGGTACGCCATCAGTAACCTCTTAGAAATCACTAGTTTCTTATCAGGGGAACTCCACGCTTCTTCACACAATTCATTTAATTCATCAGATGGGGGAAAAGTCACTGGCTGCTTTTTCTCCCCAAACATAATACCCTTCTTGGTAGTAACCGGGTTAACATCAGAAATGTGCAATACATTTTTCATTGCAGTAATCATGCATCGGATGGCCTTTGTAGACTGTACATTTGTCTCATCCTCATCTACACTGGAGTCGGACTCCGTGTCGACATCTGTGTCTACCATCTGAGCTAGCGGGCGTTTATGAGCCTCTGATGGCCTCTGAGACGCCTGGGCAGGCGCGGGCTGAGATCCCGGCTGTCCCAAGGCTGCTGCGTCATCGAACCTTTTATGTAAGGAGTTGACACTGTCTGTTAAGACCTTCCACATATCCATCCAATCTGGTGTCGGCCCCGTCGGGGGTGACACCACACTTATCTGCCCCTGCTCCGCCTCCACGTAACCCTCCTCATCAAACATGTCGACACAGCCGTACCGACACACCGCACACACACAGGGAATGCTCTGACTGAGGACAGGACCCCACAAAGTCCTTTGGGGAGACAGAGAGAGAGTATGCCAGCACACACCACAGCGCTATATAACACAGGGATTTACACTATAAAGAGTGATTTTTCCAAATAGCTGCTTATTATCTTATTTGCGCCTAAATTTATGTGCCCCCCCTCTCTTTTTTACCCTACTTGTACAGGATACTGCAGGGGAGAGCCTGGGGAGCGTCCTTCCAGCGGAGCTGTGAAGAGAAAATGGCGCTGGTGTGCTGAGGAAGAAGGCCCCGCCCCCTCAGCGGCGGGCTTCTCCCGCATTTTGTATAGCTTAATGGCGGGGGTTTTTACACATATACAGTTTTCCAGACTGTATTATGTGTATTTAGTGCCAAAAGGTATTCTTATTGCTGCCCAGGGCGCCCCCCCCCCCCAGCGCCCTGCACCCTACAGTGACCGGAGTGTGTGGTGTGCAGTGGGAGCAATGGTGCACAGCTGCAGTGCTGTGCACTACCTTAATGAAGACCGGAGTCTTCTGCCGCCGATTTCATCTCCTTCTTCTGTCTTCTGGCTCTGCAAGGGGGACGGCGGCGCGGCTCCGGGAACGGACGATCGAGGTCAGGCCCTGTGTTCGAACCCTCTGGAGCTAATGGTGTCCAGTAGCCTAAGAAGCACAAGCTAGCTGCATGCAGGTAGGTTTGCTTCTCTCCCCTCAGTCCCACGTAGCAGTGAGTCTGTTGCCAGCAGATCTCACTGAAAATAAAAAACCTAACAAATACTTTCTTTCTAGCAAGCTCAGGAGAGCCCACTAGGAGCACCTAGCTCTGGCCGGGCACAGATTCTAACTGAGGTCTGGAGGAGGGGCATAGAGGGAGGAGCCAGTGCACACCAGATAGTACCTAATCTTTCTTTTAGAGTGCCCAGTCTCCTGCGGAGCCCGTCTATTCCCCATGGTCCTTACGGAGTTCCCAGCATCCACTAGGACGTCAGAGAAATAACAGTAGCAACATGTCCCAGCCGTAACACTTTTCCGGGGGACACTAATTATAAGGTTAAGAACATAATAACATATAAAGCTTAACATCCAACATTAATACTGAAAAAGGATATAATGAATTGGGTCCAAATGAAAGTGAGGACAAGCCTGTCCACTGTATAAAGAAATCATCGGACATATCAAGTAACCTTATATGAAGAGGGACATAGGTCAGAAGGTAACCTCAGGTTTTAGGTAGAAGCACAGTCTGAGTTCTGGGTATGAGTCACTCTCGACCATTCAGGGAGCGGTGGTCTGGAACGTTGAGGTTTCGGAGAAACAGTGGCAGAGGAGGGAACAGTGGTCGCGTCAGAGAGGAGATCCAGTTTAGATAGCAGCTCCTGTCCTTGCAATAAAGTTTTAACAGCATGAACTGAGTTCTTGGCAAAGACTTGCAACATAAAAGGGAATCCCCAACGGTATCTTATTTGGTGGTGACAAAGGAGTTTCGTAACCGGTTGAAGATCCCGGCGTTTCTGGAGTGTCGACGGGGCTAGATCTTGAAAGATTTGCAATTGCATCTCCCGGAAAGATATGTCCTGGACGTCCCGAGTTGCAGATAGGATTCTTTCTTTCGATCTATAGTAATGAAGGCGGACTATTATGTCTCTAGGTGGTTGAGAAGCAGATGGCTTAGAGCGCAGGGCTCTGTGTGCCCTATCACAGAGACATTCCTCGTCTGTAAGGTCCGGCACTAAAGATTGAAAAAGGTCTTGTAAAAAGGCCGGCAATGCGGAACTCTGAATCGTCTCCATCACGTTGCGTATTCTGAGATTATTACGGAGAGAACGATTCTCTTGGTCCTCTTGCCGTTCCTTCAACAGTTCAACTTCCTCATGGAGCCTCGTGAGTTCCGTATCAAACCGCTGTTGCGACCGGCATAGATCATCCGTCTTTGTTTCCAAAGAGTCCGTCCTGTCGCCAAGAGACGTAATTTCTAGTCTGAATTCCGAGATTGCCTTAGAAAGTTCTTGTTTAAAGGCCGTTTGAACACCTTCAAGGAGCCCCGTCATAACTGCTTGAATCTGTGGGTCGATATCTGTGCCCGAAGACAGAGGGGAGGAAGGAGATGCAGGGGACGACATTTGGTTCTGAGCGCCTTTAGATTTATTCCCGAAAAAGTTTGCCGAAGCCTGTTGAAATTTCTTATTTTTCTGGGCCATAATGCCAGTGAGAAAAAAAAAGAAAAGAAAAGAGGACAGGCAAGTTGCAGGGATAAGGGAAGGAAATGGGAGTCCCAGTCGGAGACACAGGGTGGAGTATCAGTAGGACAGGTCAGCCATATGAAGATTTTCAAGTACGCCTCATAGCCACTTCAGAGCATCAATTGAACAATAAAAAGCACAGGTGTAGTTCCTTAGGGAATAAGTGGACAGATGGGGGTACCGATCACGGTCCAGCCAGTGACCAGGCACCTCTTCCCAAGAGGACAGCAGGAGTTTCTGGTGCTGATAGACACGGTGGCTTTGTATTCTTCTTGGTTATTATTATTTATTTATTCATTTTTAAATTAATAATTCTTATTATTTTTATTTATTTATTGTGGTGTTGTCCACAAGATGTTACTGAGTGTGGGCCTGCAGGGTCAGTATGGCTCACTGTAGTACTGAAACAATGAGAGGTGCTGTAGGAGCTGCAGGTAACTAGTAAAAGGTAACAGGGAGATCCAGACAGTGGCAGCCCATACAGTGAGAGCAGCGCCACTAGCACTCTCACCCTACAGCTGCTCCAGGGCTGAGAGAGAACAGTAGGACCAGGGGAGAGCAGCAGTAGCTCAGTGCGTCAGTGGTGGCAGCGGGTTAACCTTCTTCTGGCTTGTCAGCGGGGCCAGAGAGCCGCGCCCACCCGCAAGCCCGCCCCGCACAAGAGGCAGAAAGATCCGGCGGAAGGGAGGCAGACGGCGGCCACAAGCGGCTGACGGCTCCGGAGCGCCGATCGCGGCCGTGACAGCCCGTCTTGCAAGGTACGGTGCAGGAGGGAGGGAGGGAGTCAGGCAGCAGGGCACGGCGCCGCTCCGGGCGGGTCAAGGCCGGGACGCCCGCATGATCTCACAGGCGGCACCTCTGATGTTATGGGGGCAGAGCACGGCCCGACGCCGGGTCCCCCACGGCCGCCGTTTCGGATACAGGTGCTGTGGCTCCCGGTGGTGAAGGTGCTCCGCGCCACCGGAGCTCCGATCCTGGGTCGCGGGTGTAACTCCAGCCCCTGGCTTCACTGAGGGGGGAAGGCCGCAACCCGCAGGGACGTTAAAAAGCGTCCCCCGGCTCCGCAGCATCCCCCACACGACCCTGAAGGATGACCTGCGAACCTCAGAGGGTATTTGAGGGAGCCCCCAGAGAATGCGTGGTGCCCAGTAATAATCGGGGTATACGGGAGCTCAGTAAGAAAGCTGCTGTTCGGCTTGCATGCTAGGCCACGCCCCCCTTCATGTTACTTTCTATCTTCTCACATATCCTAACATTTTTTCAATCACTTACATAATTTTAACATGAATTAATAAAAGGTAAATTTTAAATATTCTGGTTTGTGCGATAAATTCAGACTCTTTTTCCTTTACGCCTCTGTTTCTATATGATGAATACAAGTCTGAGGCAGCACCCCCTTTCACTGAACCTGTGTGTTTTCGGGAGATTTTTTTTTTTTTTTTTTTCGGGCAGCCAAATTGGATTGCCCGAAAAAAAAAGCAGAGAAACATCGGGATGTCTCTTCTCCTTTATAATTGAATTTCCCCCTAAACATACTAATACATACAAATTCAGTAAGGATCAAAAAAGTAAAAATTTGCAAAAACTGCGACCAATCGCAAAATTGCGAAAGCACGCCCACACGGTAAATCTGCAACACTAATTTAATGTTACAAAAAAAGGTGGACTAATTTTGCGATGATATTTAAAAATCCACATTTTTTGCAAAAAAAACTTACACTTGGTCGCATTTTTGGCATAAATTATTATTATTATTATTCCTTATGTTATTGTTTAATGTGAAAATATTTTACAAATAAAACAAAAAAAGTGGTGCATAATTAAAATGTCCACAAAATCACAATTATTGTTTCTTTGTCAGGGGGGGGGGGGAATAAATAAAAATCCTTACACATGTATGTGGATATGATTTTTGAAGATAATAATTGTTTGTTGCTTTAAATCATAAAAAATTCAGCTTTTAAACAGAAAGCCATTAACCAAACAAAAAAAAACAAAAAAACTTGCTTGTAAATGTTATTGTACATGTTTGTAGGAAAACAAGTGTGTACTTGACAAACCTGCATTGTTAGTAACTTATGAATGATTAGGTTACTAACATATATTTTAGAGTAATACATGTGTTAAATAGTTTAAACCTCCCTTACATGTTGATAAGTTTCAATGCAGCTGAATAAACTGAGTTGTGGTCAGCAGTGTGAGCTGCTTCAGCTGAGTGTAATGAAGCAGTGATTGCAGTATACATCCAACATTCTACAACTGAGGTCAACTTGTGCAGATTTTAAGGTAGACCTGTAGTCACTCAGAAAGTGCACACCATAAATGTGCGTTCACTTGCAAAAAATGCATTTGCCCCGCCTATCGAAAATCCGTATACGTCCACAACACGCCCCTGCTCATAGTTTTTGCAAGTCCAGCCCTTTAGTATGCCCCCTACACGCCTAGTTATCATAGTGTAGATGCAGTTTTTGCTACGTCTCAGAAGTTGTAATTTTTTACTTAGATTTTACTACGCACTGTGTATTTTCG
The DNA here is from genome assembly GCF_028390025.1 of Pseudophryne corroboree. Lineage (NCBI taxonomy): Eukaryota > Metazoa > Chordata > Amphibia > Anura > Myobatrachidae > Pseudophryne > Pseudophryne corroboree. Next base: position 57,799,246 of record NC_086453.1, on the reverse strand, counting down.
CAAATTTTTGCAGTTTTGCGTTCCTTGTTGAATTAGCCCCAAAGTATACTCAGAAATTGACATTGAAAAGATCAACCAGTTAATGTTAAGCATTAAGGCCCATACACACTGGGCGATGTTGAGCTGAAAGCAGGTCACTTTTGGTGTGTTGAGCTGCTTTCAGCTCAAAGCCGCCCAGTGTGTATGCCCTGGCAATGACCGATGAGCGCAGATGCGCGCTCCCGCTTCATCGCCGGCGGCCGCCGTTCATCTGCTGGTATTACCAGTAGATGAATGGCGGGGTGAGCGGCTTGCCATAGCGTCCTGCTATGGAAAGCCGGTCACCCCCTCTGACATCGCTGGGCAGGGGGGAAAAGCGCTCAGTGTGTATGCACCTTAAGTCTTACTTATTATAATTAAATAAATCTGAATTGTACTACAGAGTGGAAAATGCAAGAGTACTTTTCAGGAAAACACACACACACACACACAAAGGAGGAGTTAAGATTTAGCACTGGGCACGCCACTGGCATTAAAGATTTTGAATAAAAAACACTATTTTTTTTAAGTATAAATAGGCTTTTATAAAAGAATTTACAGCGCTGTGCCTGTACTCAGGGGTGTCAAGAGGAGGGGGTTGAAGAGGGTACTACTTACCCAGGCCTGATGGAGGGGCCCAGTGAGGGCCCAGGACCCTGCCTCCCTTTAACTGACAGCAGAAGCTGCAGCTCTTCTCCTCAGCCCAGCACACATTGATGTGTGTGTTAGGCTGCAGTGTGGCCAGGGAGAAGCTAAAAACACTTGTTTTTTTTCTGTATTTTTTTCTAAGGGTGCACAACCACGCCTCCTGTGATTATACCACACCCCCTGAAAAGTAACTGGGCCCAGCCAGGCTCTCTACTGCCCTGCCTGTAGTTACAGCATCATTTTAAAAAAAACAGTGTTTTTGTTGTTGTTGTTTTTTTTAAACATTTGGTTCAACCAAAGTAGTTTAAACCAGCCAACCCTGCTTATGGACAAATCATGTACTCATTTACTGAGTCTATGACATATGGGAAGATTTATTAAAGCTCAGAGAGAGATAAAATCGACGGTGATAAAGTATCAGCCAGCCAGCTCCTGTCATTTTTCAAACACAGGTGCTCATTTATCAATGAGTGATCATAAATCAGCTCACATCTGTCATTTTTTAAACACATAACAGTTAGTAGCTGATTGGCTGGGTCCCCGTTTATCATACGCAATGAGTTTTATCCTTCACAAGTTTTATCACTCTTTCATAAATGGACCCCACAGACTGTAACATGGCAGTTGGGAGCTGATTGGCTGGTACTTTATCTCTCTTCAAGGCTTAGTACATAGACCTCGATGTACTAGCAAATCAGCTCCTAGCTGTCATTTTTCAAACACAACCTGTAACATAGCAGGAGCTGACTGATGTTCTCCGTCTTTAAGCATATCTATCAGGCGGATTGGGAAATACAGGCAAGTACTTATCTATCATGCAGTACTATCAGGGAGGCGTCTGATTGGCTCCAAATGTATTCTCCAGCAAGACAACGACCCCAAACATACAGCCAATGTCATCAAGAACTATCTTCAGAGTAAAGAAGAACAAGGAGTCTTGGAAGTTATGATATGGCCCCCACAGAGCCCTGATCTCAACATCATCGTGTCTGTCTGGGATTACATGAAGAAATTTGAGCAAGCCTACAGCCACAGAAGATCTGTGGTTAGTTCTCCAAGATGTTTGGAACAACCTCCCTGCTGAGTTCTTTCAAAAACTGTGTGCAAGTGTACCTAGAAGAATTGATGCTGCTTTAAAGGCAAAGGGTGGTCACAATATTGATTTGGTTTAGCTTTCTTCATTCACTCTGCATTTTGTTCATTAATAAAAATAAACTATTAACACTTCTATTTTTAAAAGCATTCTAACTATGCAGCATTTTTTCCACACCTGCCTAAAACGTTTGCACAGTACTGTATATATCATAAGCAAGCATCACACATACAGACAGGTTCATTAAAAAACAAAAAAATCTGTGTTTTTTTAACCAGTGAGTGTACATAGGGGGTAATTCCGAGTTGATCGCAGCAGGACATTTTTTAGCAGTTGGGCAAAACCATGTGCACTGCAGGGGAGGCAGATATAACATTTGCAGAGAGAGTTAGATTTGGGTGGGTTATTTTGTTTATGTGCAGGGTAAATACTGGCTGCTTTATTTTTACACTGCAATTTAGATTGCAGATTGAACACACCCCACCCAAATCTAACTCTCTCTGCACATGTTAAATCTGCCTCCCCTGCAGTGCACATGGTTTTGCCCAACTGCTAACAAAGTTCCTGCTGCGATCAACTTGGAATTACCCCCATAATCCGGATACTAATTAAATGAAGATACACTCCTCTGGCAAGAATAACTTAGGAATGTGCACTCACAGTTGTGCTGCAAGTGAAGGAAATTTATAAAAGTAGTAAAGGGACATCTTTCTGATCCAGAAGTCTCACTGTATTGTGCCAAGGTCACTGTAGGGATCCCTGTATTGTACCAGTTTTACCGGTATTGTACAGTCTTAATGAAATATTTGTTTGTGGATGAATGCCTGTAATGCTGAGTACACACTAAGATGACGGATCAGCTGTCCGGTTGATCCACTGACCTATCTGAGGATTGGTAAGTGCATACACACTTACCAATCGTTGGCCCGATGTGACCTGCCTGACGTCACAACTGGGCATGCATTTAAATGTGCTCACCCAGTTGTGATGTCAGTCACCGACAGCCTCTGCAGCAAGTGTACGCATACACAGCGCGATGCGCTGATATATCTGCAGATATACTGACCACTGGCTGTGCTGCAGGGCCGACTCAATATGTCTGTCAATGACATCATTCACAGACATATCACTGGTACACACCCAGCCGAAGTGCCCACGATATATCGGACAGTGTGTACCCAGCATAAGTCAAAGAATACCTTTCACTTGAGTGCGTCGGAGAGGGTGGTGGAACCAAGGCTGAAAATGGCCGACTCTGTCTGTGATAGTGTGTTTGTTCGTGTCATGGGGTGTGGTTATTTTATATCCCCTTCTTGTTCTTTCAGTTTCCTGTTTTCCCTGTTGGGTTTGAGGTGTTGCCTAAGGGTTTGTCAGGCTTGCATTCCTGCCCCTAGATCTAAAACATCTCGTCCTCATGTTGTCTCTTGCGTTGTATCTTTGTTTAGTTTACCTTGGTGGAGATTCAAATGTTTGAAAAGTCAGTTGGGAGTCTGGTTTTTACTATCTAATAGACAGGAAAAAACAGCCACCCAACCGACTTTTCAAACATTTGAATTCCCCCCTTATGTGTTGTGATCTATGGTGTACTGTATGTGTTATGTGTCCTATTTCGTGTTGTGGCTGGTTTGTCTCTATGAATGTTATGCCAACCTTGTCCGAATGATGTTATTGCTATGTGCTTGTACTCTATGGGGGAAATGTAATCGCCTGAGACTTACAGGCGGGATTCCAACGAGTCTGTCTGATGTTTTAAGGGGGCAATCATTTTAAAGGCATAACCAGGTTTGTTCAAATGATTGTCACTTTAAAACATCACTCTCGCCAATGCCTGCAGGTAGCAGTCTATTACAATTACACCTATGTCTCTATCTCGTGTATAGAGAAGGATCTTTCTAAATATCTGCAAGACCTAAAGTGCTATCTTGTGCCATCATTTGATTAGTTGTTGCATATAGTTTGTGCGTTACTTGTTTTCTGCTATCATAGGGTCCTGTATTGATGATATATCAGAATTGTGTTTGTGTGAGCATGGGCGTAGTGTTTGGGTTTACGTTTCTTGGTTTGTCTAAGTGGCCTGTGTATGTTATTTCTTTAGTGTTTGGGAGATGCAACAGTGTTGGATTTATTTCTCAGTGACTGCGGCTGGGTCCCAGTCCATTGCTGGCTCTCCCCCGCTTCCCCATGTAGCCAAGATGGCAGCCATGGCACTGAAGGGCGTAACCCTGGGCCGTTGTGCCATCTTTAAAGAGACTTATTAGCGCTAGGCACTAATTTTGGATATATTGTTTGCTTATTAAATGTACAGTTTTCTGAATGTGCTGCAGCCCCGGACCACCTCCAGCGGCGATGCTGCTGGTTAAACCCTTCGTGTGCTGCACCAAGGAGGGGCTATGTACCAGGAGCCACTGCTGCCATGACTTAGTCCCGGGGGTTGCATGGCTGTGTGTACCATCCGCTGGGACTGGGAGCTAAGGTTCTGGATCCCCAGCACTACAGTAGAGGGCAGCCGAGTTGCGTTGCTGCATGCTGTCGGAGCCCCAGCGGTGAGGGCAGATATTTGGTAGGTTTAACCCTCAGTGCACTGCACCAGGGAAGTGTGCACAGAGCCATCCGCCGGGGGACCGGGGCAGATACTTACTTAGCAGTAAATATGTGGAAACAGTCTCTATGAAATGAATACAGCAGCAACTCCCACTGCATACCCTCTTTGAGACATACAGGGATCCTATGTGCCGTGATCCGGAATGCAAACAGGCGGCAGGGTCTCAACGCATTTCTCCACCTCCAATCATCGGCTTCCTCAGAGGTGCAATACCATATGGGATACAGGCTGACAGCTTGGGAGAAAGATGTAATGCCATGAAGCAAAAATACTGGGTACAGTAATGGTGACCGATTGTTGCAGGACTGAATATACCTCTAGGGTGCTATCTAACTAAGCAGTCTAGGTATATACTCAGGGTGTCCCAAGTTAGCCTAGGAAATGAAATCTGTAGTGAAATATGGTGTACACCCTTGGCGCTAGGCGGAAGAAAATAAGAATTTACTCACCGGTAATTCTATTTCTCGTAGTCCGTAGTGGATGCTGGGTACTCCGTAAGGACCATGGGGGTATAGACGGGCTCCGCAGGAGACTGGGCACTCTTAAAAGAAAGATTAGGTACTATATCTGGTGTGCACTGGCTCCTCCCTCTATGCCCCTCCTCCAGACCTCAGTTAGGGAAACTGTGCCCGGAAGAGCTGACATTTCTCCACCTCCAATCATCGGCTTCCTCAGAGGTGCAATACCATATGGGACACGGGCTGACAGCTTGGGAGAAAGATGTAATGCCATGAAGCAAAAATACTGGGTACAGTAATGGTGACCGATTGTTGCAGGACTGAATATACCTCTAGGGTGCTATCTAACTAAGCAGTCTAGGTATATACTCAGGGTGTCCCAAGTTAGCCTAGGAAATGAAATCTGTAGTGAAATATGGTGTACACCCTTGGCGCTAGGCGGAAGAAAATAAGAATTTACTCACCGGTAATTCTATTTCTCGTAGTCCGTAGTGGATGCTGGGTACTCCGTAAGGACCATGGGGGTATAGACGGGCTCCGCAGGAGACTGGGCACTTTTAAAAGAAAGATTAGGTACTATATCTGGTGTGCACTGGCTCCTCCCTCTATGCCCCTCCTCCAGACCTCAGTTAGGGAAACTGTGCCCGGAAGAGCTGACATTACTAGGAAAGGATTTGGAATCCCGGGTAAGACTCATACCAGCCACACCAATCACACCGTATAACTCGTGATATTATACCCAGTTAACAGTATGAACAATAACTGAGCCTCTCTCAACAGATGGCTCATACAATAACCCTTTATTATTAACTATATACATGTATTGCAGAGAGTCCGCACTTGGGACGGGCTCCCAGCATCCACTACGGACTACGAGAAATAGAATTACCGGTGAGTAAATTCTTATTTTCTCTGACGTCCTAGTGGATGCTGGGTACTCCGTAAGGACCATGGGGATTATACCAAAGCTCCCAAACGGTCGGGAGAGTGCGGATGACTCTGCAGCACCGAATGAGCAAACTCAAGGTCCTCCTCAGCCAGGGTATCAAACTTGTAGAATTTTGCAAAAGTGTTTGAACCCGACCAAGTAGCAGCTCCGCAAAGTTGTAAAGCCGAGACCCCTCGGGCAGCCGCCCAAGAAGAGCCCACCTTCCTCGTGGAATGGGCTTTTACTGATTTAGGATGCGGCAGTCCAGCCGCAGAATGTGCAAGCTGAATGGTGCTACAGATCCAGCGAGCAATAGTCTGCTTTGAAGCAGGAGCACCCAGCTTGTTGGGTGCATGCAGGATAAATAGCGAGTCAGTTTTTCTGACTCTAGCCGTCCTGGAAACATAAAGTTTCAGGGCCCGGACTACGTCCAGCAACTTGGAATCCTCCAAGTCCCTAGTAGCCGCAGGCACCACAATACGTTGGTTCAAATGAAACGATGATACCACCTTAGGGAGAAATTGGGGACGAGTCCTCCATTCTGCCCTTTCCATATGGAAGATCAGATATGGGCTTTTACATGACAAAGCCGCCAATTCTGACACACGCCTAGTCCAAGCTAAGGCCAAAAGCATGACCACTTTCCACGTGAGATATTTTAGCTCCACGGTCTTAAGTGGCTCAAACCAGTGGGATTTTAGGAATCCAACACACGTTAAGATCCCAAGGTGCCACTGGAGGCACAAAAGGGGCTGAATATGCAGCACCCCTGTAACAACGTCCGAACTTCAGGCAGTGAAGCCAGTTCTTTTTGAGAGAAAAAGGGATAGGGACGAAATCTTGGCCTTTATGGATCCTAATTTTAGGCCCATAGTCACTCCTGACTGTAGGAAGTGCAGGAATCGACCCCCCTGGAATTCCTCTGTAGGGCCTTCCCGGCCACACACCAAGCAACCTATTTTCGCCATATATAGTGAAAAAGTCTTGCTGTCACGTCTTTCCTAGCCTTTATCAGCGTAGGAATAACTGCATCCGGAATGCCCTTTTCCGCTAGGATCCGGCGTCCAACCGCCATGCCGTCCAACGCAGCCGCGGTAAGTCTTGGATCAGACAGTGTCCCTGTTGCAACATGTCCTGACTGAGAGGCAGAGGCCATGGGTCCTCTGAGAGCATTTCTTGCAGTTCCGGGTACCGAGTCCTTCTTGGCCAATCCGGAGCAAAGAATATTGTTCACACTCCTCCGTTTATTACAATTCTCAGCCCTTGGGTCTGAGAGGAAGAGGAGGGAATATATAGACCGACTGGAACACCCACGGTGTTACTAGTGCGACCACAGCTATCGCCTGAGAGTCCCTTGACCCAGCGTAAAACCGTTTTTATCTTTTTATTGAGGTGGGACGCCATGTAGTCCACCTGAGGCAGTTTCCATCAATTTGCAAAACTGCGTGAAGACTTCCTGATGAAGTCACCAATTTCCCGGGTGGAGGTCGTGTCCACTCCCGGAATGAACACTGCTGACAGTGCGCTTACTTGATTCTCCGCCCAGCGAAGAATTCTGGTGGCTTCTACCCTCGCCACCCTGCTCCTTGTGCCGCCCTGGCGGTTTACATGAGCCCCTGCGGTCTGACTGGATCAGAACCGGTTGGTCGCGAAGCAGGAACTCCGCTTGACTTAGGGCGTTGTATATGGCCCTTAGTTCCAGGATATTGATGTGAAGGCAAGTCTGTCGGCTTGACCACAAACCTTGGAATTTTCTTCCCTGTGTAACTGCCCCCCACCCTCGGAGGCTTGCATCCGTGGTCACCAGGACCCAGTCCTGAATGCCGAATCTGCGGCCCTCGAGAAGGTGAGCACTCCGCAGCCACCACAGGAGAGACACCCTGGCCCTGGGGGATAGGGTGATTAACCGATGCATCTGAAGATGTGATCCGGACCACTTGTCCAGTAAGTTCCATTGTCCTTGCATGGAACCAGCCGAAGGGGATGGCCTCGTATGATGCCATCATCCTTCCCAGGACTCGAGTGCAGTGATGCACTGACACCTGTTTTGGTTTTCAATGGATTCCTGACCAGTGTCATGAGCTCCTGAGCTCTCTCTATCGGGAGATAAACCCTCTTCTGGTCTGTGTCTAGGATCATGCCTAGGCGAGGCAGATGAGCTGTAGGAACTAACTGCGATTTTGGAATATATAGAATCCAGTCGTGTTGCCGTTTCCAGAGAAGGTGATACGCTATCCAGCAACTGCTCTCTTGATCTTGCTTTTATGAGGAGATCATCCAAGTATGTGATAATAGTGACACCTTGCTTCCTTCCATTACCTTGGTGAAATTGGTAATGACAATCCCGTACCGCAATTCTGAGGTACGCCTGATGAGGTGGATAAATGGGGACACGAAGGTATGCATCCCTTATGTCCCGATTCATTTCAGGCATGCAATGACCGCTCTTAGCGATTCCATCTTGAACCTGAACCTTTTCAGGTATATGTTCAGGGATTTTAATTCAATATGGGTCTAACCGAACCGTCTGGTTTCGGGATTATAACATGGTCGAATAATAACACCCTCTTGTTGAAGGAGGGGACCCTTGACCACCACCTGTTGAAGATACAATTTACGAATTGCAGTTAACACTGGCTCCCTCTCTTGGGGGGAAGCCCGCCGGGTCCTCGGTGAGGGGGCATCTTCTCACAGTCCAGCCTGTATCCCTGCGATACAATTTCTATTGCCCAGGGATCTAACAGGGAGTGAACCCACTTGTGGCTGAACTTACGAAGGCGTGTCCCCACCGGGCCTAGCTCCGCCTGTGGAGCCCCAGCGACATGCAGTGGATTTTTGTAGAGGCCGGGGAGGACTTCTGTTCCTGGGGACTAGCTGTGTTGTACAGCTTCTTTCCTCTGCCCCCGGCTCTGACAAGAAAGGACGCACCTCAGACTTTCTTGTTTCTTTATTCGAAAAGCTGCATTTAATAATGTCGTGCTTTCCTAGGCTGTGCAGGAATATAAGGCAAAATATCAGAATTACCAGCTATAACTGTGGAGACCAGGCCCGAGAACCTTTCTCCACACAATCCTCAGCCTTCCATATGCCTCTTAAGTCGGCATCATCTGTCCAATGTATATTCTACAGGACACGTCAAGCAGAAATCGACATAGCTTTTGTCTCTAGGACCCAGTATACTCATGTCCCTTTGGGCATGCTTTATAATTATATATCTATCACTTAAGACAGCATATTAAAATATTTATATGCATACTAGGGTCTCAATCTCTGCTGATAAGGTACCTGTCCACGCTGCCACAGCGCTATAAACCCATGCCGACACAATCGCCGGTCTGGGTAGTATGCTAGAATGTGCACGCTATCTGCAGGATCCCTGAGAATAGCTAGTGCAAACAGGACACCCAAGGGGAAGATTCTCAACACATCCTGGCCCTAGTGGGGAAAGGATACAGCCTGAGAATTCTCTTGTGGGAAGCTGCCGTCTCTTGTCTGGAGATTCCCGCTCTTTTTCCTCATGAGAGGAGGGAAATTTACCTCAGCATTCTTCCCCTTAACATGTGTACTCTCGTGTCAGGGACAGATGAGTCATCAGTGATATGCAAATCATCTTTTATTCCAATAATCATATATTGAATATCTTTTAGCCCTCTTGGCTGTAGCTTTGCATTATCGTAGTCGACAGTGGAGTTAAACTCCGTGTCGATACTTTGTTATTTTGGATAGTGAACATAGAGAGACTCTGAAGGACTCTGTGACATAGGGACAGACCAGGGTAGATTTCCTTTCTGTTCCCTAACCTTTTGTGCAATAATTTTACCTCAGCACTTACACATATCCAAACAGGTGTCAGCGTTGTTGACGGAGACACCCTGCCACACACTTATCCGCTCTATCACCTCCTTAGAGGAGCCTTTTACCTCAGACATGTCGACACACGCGTACCGACACACCACACACACGGGGATGCTCTATTTGAAGACAGTTCCCCCACCAGGCCCTTTGGAGAGACAGAGAGAGAGTATGCCAGCACACACCACAGCGCTATATAATACAGGGATGTACACTATACTGAGTGATTTTTCCCCTATAGCAGCTTATATACACAGTTTTGCGCCTAAATTTATGTGCCCCCCCTCTCTTTTTTACCCTTTGTGTACCAGGATACTGCAGGGGAGAGCCTGGGGAGCTTCCTTCCAGCTGAGCTGTGAAGAGAAAATGGCGCCGGTGTGCTGAGGAAAAAGGCCTGGCCCCCTCAGCGGCGGGCTTCTGTCCTTTTATGTACTTTAATGGCGGGGGTTAATGCACATATACAGTTTATCAGACTGTATTATGTGCTTTTCGCCAAGTAAGGTAATCTAATTGCTGCCCAGGGCGCCCCCCCCCCAGCGCCCTGCACCCATCAGTGACCAGAGTGTGTGGTGTGCTAAGGGAGCAATGGCGCACAGCTGCAGTGCTGTGCGCTACCTTAATGAAGACCGGAGTCTTCAGCCGCCGATTTTCAACTTCTCTTCGTTCTTCTGGCTCTGCAAGGGGGACGGCGGCGCGGATCCGGGACCGGACGACCGATGACTGGGCCTGTGTTCGATCCCTCTGGAGCTAACGGTGTCCAGTAGCCTTAGAAGCCCAAGCTAGCTGCAAGCAGGTAGGTTCGCTTCTCTCCCCTCAGTCCCACGTAGCAGTGAGTCTGTTGCCAGCAGATCTCACTGAAAATAAAAAACCTAACAAATACTTTCTTTTCTAGGAAGCTCAGGAGAGCCCCTAGGGTGCATCCAGCTCTGGCCGGGCACAGATACTAACTGAGGTCTGGAGGAGGGGCATAGAGGGAGGAGCCAGGCAACACCAGATATAGTACCTAATCTTTCTTTTAAGAGTGCCCAGTCTCCTGCGGAGCCCGTCTATACCCCCATGGTCCTTACGGAGTACCCAGCATCCACTAGGACGTCAGAGAAATGGGCAATGGAAATAATTTTGAAATACTATAATAAAATATGATTTAATAAAAATTGATAAAGTATACTGAATGACACATAATACATATAATATAAACAAGCCACAAAGTAAAAACAACGATGCATACACTGATATGTACAGATGTTCACAGTTTGTGATTGGATGGACAAGCATCCTGTACTTGAGGCTATGTTCTTATAGCACACAAGAGTAGTAATAAAATAACGACGCATATGCAGAGCTTACAATGTTAAAATTGCATACCCAGCAGTGGATGAAGGAGCCGCAGGTGTCCCAGGAATTGTACCCTGCTTCTGGCTCCTGGGATTATTCCACGGGTGGTAGCACAAGGTCCTTGGTGAAGATTGCAGCAAGCACAGGAATCCCAACGCATTTGGAGCCCTATGGCTCTTCCTCAAGGCAGATTCCTGTGCTGCTGTCTTTTAGGAAATGCATAGGGCTCTCTGGTATCACTATCAGGCCACGTGGCCGGAAGTGAATTCCCGTTTCTGTAGTGGAGTTAACTATAAATAAATCCTTTTAAGTGTTTGCCCCTATGTTGACACAATCAGTTACTTTGTATACAGTTATTGAGGCTACTGCTTTCTGTATCCGGGATCACCCCTGAAGAAGCACAGTCGGAAGGAGGTCATAGAAAGCTGCAACTGGAAGGAGGTCTCCACAACATCCGGTTTCTCAAAAGTATTTGACATATGTATTGTCACTAGAATACTCCATGTATTGTGCTGTGATCACTTGATGGATCCCTGCACTGTGTTGTGGTCACTGGAAGTCTCCGTGTATTGTGCTGGGATCATTAGAAGGCTCTGTGTATTGTTCTGCAGATCCTGGAATGCACCATATATATTGTATAGATACTGGAAGACCCAATACATTGTGGATGGCTCACTGGAAGGCTCCCTGTAGAGATATCTGGGTGTAGATATACTGACTGTCTTCTGTGCTCCGGACCCCCCGAACTCTCTATCCAGCTCTACATCAAGGCTTTTATTTTATTGTGGTGCTGGCGAATCTGAGCAGGTATTAGAGGAACGAGGGTCTGATGAAAGGGAGCAGATGGCTGTCAATGGGGCGGGTCACCAAGCAGTTATGTTTAATGTTAGCTTTGCTCCTGTGTCTGTGGGCATCATCTTTCTCATTTCCTGGTCGGTGTTTTGGGGGCATCCAGGAGCACCAGCATTGAGTAAGCGGATCACTGCACAGCTGAGAGGATGGCCGGTCCCAGGGGAGCGTACATTAGCTGTAATTACGTAAGAATCACACTAAGTAAAGATAAGTGGGAAGTACTTTTTAAGAACAATAAACTTTTAATATGAAATAAGGGGTATGAGCTTTTAAGCAAAAATGTTGCACACCTAAAGTCATATTCTAGAGTGATAGCGCAAGAGGAGGGAGAGAGCGAGAGAGGAGAGCACGGAGAGAGCGAGAGAAGACAGGTAGGTAAAGAGAGGACAGTGAGAGAAGGCAGGTAGGTAGAGAGAGGAGAGTGAGAGAAGACAGGTAGGTAGAGAGAGGAGAGTGAGAGAAGACAGGTAGGTAGAGAGAGGAGAGTGAGAGAAGACAGGTAGGTAGAGAGGGGAGTGAGAGAAGACAGGTAGGTAGAGAGAAGAGAGTGAGAGAAGACAGGTAGGTAGAGAGAGGAGAGTAAGACAGGTAGGTAGAGAGAGGAGAGTGAGAGAAGACAGGTAGGTAGAGAGAGGAGAGTGAGAGAAGATAGGTAGGTAGAGAGAGGAGAGTGAGAGAAGACAGGTAGGTAGAGAGAAGAGAGTGAGAGAAGACAGGTAGGTAGAGAGAGGAGAGTGACAGAAGACACGTAGGTAGAGAGAGGAGAGTGACAGAAGACACGTAGGTAGAGAGAGGAGAGTGAGAGAAGACAGGCAGGTAGAGAGAAGAGAGTGAGAGAAGACAGGTAGGTAGAGAGAGGAGAGTGAGAGAAGACAGGTAGGTAGAGAAAGGAAAGTGAGAGAAGACAGGTAGGTAGAGAAAGGAAAGTGAGAGAAGACAGGTAGGTAGAGAGAGGAGAGTGAGAGAAGACAGGAAGGTAGAGAGGAGAGTGAGAGAAGACAGGTAGGTAGAGAGAAGAGAGTGAGAGAAGACAGGTAGGTAGAGAGAGGAGAGTGAGAGAAGACAGGTAGGTAGAGAAAGGAGAGAGACGACAGGTAGGTAGAGAAAGGAAAGTGAGAGAAGACAGGTAGGAGGAGAGAGGAGAGTGAGAGAAGACAGGTAGGTAGAGAGAGGAGAGTGAGAGAAGACATGTAGGTAGAGAGAGGAGAGTGAGAGAAGACAGGTAGGTAGAGAGAAGAGAGTGAGAGAAGACAGGTAGGTAGAGAGGACAGTGAGAGAAGACAGGTAGGTAGAGAGAAGAGAGTGAGAGAAGACAGGTAGGTAGAGAGAGGAGAGTGAGAGAAGACAGGTAGGTAGAGAAAGGAAAGTGAGAGAAGACAGATAGGTAGAGAGAAGAGAGTGAGAGAAGACAGGTAGGTAGAGAGAGGAGAGTGAGAGAAGACAGGTAGGTAGAGAAAGGAAAGTGAGAGAAGACAGATAGGTAGAGAGAAGAGAGTGAGAGAAGACAGGTAGGTAGAGAGAGGAGAGTGAGAGAAGACAGGTAGGTAGAGAGAAGAGAGTGAGAGAAGACAGGTAGGTAGAGAGAGGAGAGTGACAGAAGACACGTAGGTAGAGAGAGGAGAGTGAGAGAAGACACGTAGGTAGAGAGAGGAGAGTGAGAGAAGACAGGTAGGTAGAGAGGAGAGTGAGAGAAGACAGGTAGGTAGAGAGAGGAGAGTGATAGAAGACAGGTAGGTAGAGAGGAAAGTGAGAGAAGACAGGTAGGTAGAGAAAGTTGAGAGAAGACAGGTAGGTAGAGAAAGGAAAGTGAGAGAAGACAGGTAGGTAGAGAGAGGAGAGTGAGAGAAGACAGGCAGGTAGAGAGGAGAGTGAGAGAAGACAGGTAGGTAGAGAGAGGAGAGTGAGAGAAGACAGGTAGGTAGAGAAAGGAGAGAGAAGGCAGGTAGGTAGAGAAAGGAAAGAGAGAGAAGACAGGTAGGTAGAGAGAGGAGAGTGAGAGAAGACAGGTAGGTAGAGAGAGGAGAGTGAGAGAAGACAGGTAGGTAGAGAGAGGAGAGTGAGAGAAGACATGTAGGTAGAGAGAAGAGAGTGAGAGAAGACAGGTAGGTAGAGAGGACAGTGAGAGAAGACAGGTAGGTAGAGAGAGGAGAGTGAGAGAAGACAGGTAGGTAGAGAGGACAGTGAGAGAAGACAGGTAGGTAGAGAGAAGAGAGTGAGAGAAGACAGGTAGCTAGAGAGAGGAGAGTGAGAGAAGACAGGTAGGTAGAGAAAGGAAAGTGAGAGAAGACAGGTAGGTAGAGAGAGGAGAGTGAGAGAAGACAGGTAGGTAGAGAGAGGAGAGTGAGAGAAGACAGGTAGGTAGAGAGAAGAGAGTGAGAGAAGACAGGTAGGTAGAGAGAGGAGAGTGAGAGAAGACACGTAGGTAGAGAGAGGAGAGTGAGAGAAGACAGGTAGGTAGAGAGAGGAGAGTGAGAGAAGACAGGCAGGTAGAGAGGAGAGTGAGAGAAGACAGGTAGGTAGAGAGAGGAGAGTGAGAGAAGACAGGTAGGTAGAGAGGAAAGTGAGAGAAGACAGGTAGGTAGGGAAAGGAGAGAGAAGACAGGTAGGTAGAGAAAGGAAAGTGAGAGAAGACAGGTAGGTAGAGAGAGGAGAGTGAGAGAAGACAGGTAGGTAGAGAGGAGAGTGAGAGAAGACAGGTAGGTAGAGAGAAGAGAGTGAGAGAAGACAGGTAGGTAGAGAAAGGAGAGAGAAGACAGGTAGGTAGAGAAAGGAAAGTGAGAAGACAGGTAGGTAGAGAGAGGAGAGTGAGAGAAGACAGGTAGGTAGAGAGAAGAGAGTGAGAGAAGACAGGTAGGTAGAGAAGAGAGTGAGAGTAGACAGGTAGGTAGAGAGAGGAGAGTGAGAGAAGACAGGTAGGTAGAGAGAGGAGAGTGAGAGAAGACAGGTAGGTAGAGAGAAGAGAGTGAGAGAAGACAGGTAGGTAGAGAGAGGAGAGTGAGAGAAGACAGGTAGGTAGAGAGAGGAGAGTGACAGAAGACACGTAGGTAGAGAGAGGAGAGTGACAGAAGACACGTAGGTAGAGAGAGGAGAGTGAGAGAAGACAGGTAGGTAGAGAGAAGAGAGTGAGAGAAGACAGGTAGGTAGAAAGGAGAGTGAGAGAAGACAGGTAGGTAGAGAGAGGAGAGTGAGAGAAGACAGGTAGGTAGAGAGGAAAGTGAGAGAAGACAGGTAGGTAGAGAAAGGAGAGAGAAAACAGGTAGGTAGAGAAAGGAAAGGTGAGAGAAGACAGGTAGGTAGAGAGAGGAGAGTGAGAGAAGACAGGTAGGTAGAGAGGAGAGTGAGAGAAGACAGGTAGGTAGAGAGAGGAGAGTGAGAGAAGACAGGTAGGTAGAGAGAGGAGAGTGAGAGAAGACAGGTAGGTAGAGAGAGGCGATGGAGAGAAGACAGGTAGGTAGAGAGAGGAGAGTGAGAGAAGACAGGTAGGTAGAGAGAGGAGAGTGAGAGAAGACAGGTAGGTAGAGAGAGGAGAGTGAGAGAAGACAGGTAGGTAGAGAGAGGAGAGTGAGAGAAGACAGGTAGGTAGAGAGAGGAGAGTGAGAGAAGACAGGTAGGTAGAGAGGCAATAGAGGAGACAAAGAAAGACAGAAAAGGCGATAAGAAAAAACTTACATTTGCTTCGATCTAGGTAAGTGCATACACAGAATGTTATATAATACTATTATTATTACTATATTATTGTTATTTTACTTTCGAAGAAGTCATTTAGATGCAAAATATTTAAGATATAGATGATATATATAACATTTAGTTTCAACTTATACAAATGTATGAAGTTGATTTCTCTCTATTGGAATTTTGCAGACACCACTGTAGCTCACTGTGCTGCTTATTTATTTTATTAACATTTACTTATATAATGCCAGCAATTCTATAACACCAGCAATTTTTGCTAATCATGCCCCAGTCCGACGCAGCGTCAGCTCATACATTTTATGACAGTAAATATTGCTGTATAACATCCATCCTATCATAGGGAGAGTCCTCAGATACAGTGATACAAGTGACCATGATGCCCGCCCTCCTGCACCCCCCTCCTGAGTAAATAACAGATTAATACGCACGATCAGTGGTGCATATAGATGGAGAATGGGCTCTCTCCACTTCCCCCTGCTGGTAGGAAAAGATGGAATTAGTAGAGCAAGGGGAGTAGAATTGGTTATTATTATTTATTACCAGTTATTTATATAGCGCACACATATTCCGCAGCGCTGTACAGAGAATATTTGTCCATTCACATCAGTCCCTGCCCCCAGTGGAGCTTTATAATCTATAGGGGTAATTCAGACTGGATCCCTGCTGTGGCTGCAATCGCAGTCTGAATTACTTTGTGGAGCCCAGTGAGATGCTATCAGCTATCAACATCTCACTGGCTGCGATCGCATCTGCCTGATTGACAGGCAGAGGCGTTCGCAGGGCGGGAGGGGGTGTGCCAACGGCGTTAGAACGCCGTTGGCGGGGCGCGGTCCGGACAACAGAGGCATGTCCGTACCGTTGGGGGACGGGCTGTGGCGGCTGCGTGACGTCATACGCAGCTGCTGCGACCTGGAATATGGTGGGTAGCTCCCAGTTACTCGCCTGCTACAAAAGCATTGCCGCCGTGCGATGCTTTTGTACCCGAGCAGGGGGGGAGGGCGGGTAGGGCCGGACATGCAGGTGGGACTAGCCCTGTGCTGGGCGTCCCCCCGCATGTCAGAGTAAATGATCGTAGATGTGCTAAATTAAGCACATCTACTGTCAACTCTGAATTCCCCCCTATATTCCTTACCACATGTACACACGCACACACACGCTAGGGTTCGTTTTGTGTTGGGAGCCAATTAACCTATTAGTTTATTTTTTTAATGTGGGAGGAGACCGGAGTACCCGGTGGAAACCCACGCAAGCACAAGGAGAATATACAAACTCCACACAAGGCAATGGTGGGAATTGAATTCATGACCTCAGTGCCATGAGGCAGTAATACTGAGCATTACGCTATCTGTGCTGCCCCCCCCCCCCCCCCCCCCCATGCTGTTCCGATGTATACATAGACAGTGTCTAAGTAAACAGTCAGTAGATCAACACGATGTGGTCAACAGGGTCAAAGGTCGGCAGGTGAAAGGTAGACAGTGCTTAAGGTTGTCATGTACAAAAGGTCAACAGGTTTAAAAGACATGACAATGGTTGACACATATATGGTCGACACGTTTTTGGGGGGTTTTCACATATTTTTAAACTTGTGCGCGATTTACCATCCACATGGACTACGATTGGGAATAGTAACCCTTGCCTGAAGCCTGGCGGGCCCACACGGGTATACATTTACAATAATTGTGGTCACGTATGATGAAACATAGAAATGTACACATGAAAAACTTTAAAAAACATGTTTCAACCCTTTTTGCGTCGACCATTTCCTTGTTGACCTTTTTTACCATCTACCTTTCCCATGTCGACCATATGGGGTCAACCTAATGACAGTCTGTGTAATTACTGTAGATTTCTGTACCACACCCGAGTACAGTAACACAGGCTATGGGGGAGGGAATAGCATCAGCTGTAGTTACTGGTGCAGCAGATACGAGATGTTCTACAAGCAGGATAAGAAAGGACATATGGTAAGATAGAGGAATATGGTAGAGGGACAGGAATAAGACAGTATAGGATCAGGGTGTAACAGGATGGTACATAGGTCGCAGTTTATAGTAACATGTCTGTATTCTGATGTCACTCATGTTCCATGTCTCTTACCTTCAGGACATCCACCATCCTCCCCTTCTTGTGGCAATGTTCTGCAGATGGATGTAACGCTGATGCCTGTAGCTGATCATATTTGTGTCGGGCTCAGGAATGTGGTCACTACTAAAGAAAAAGAGGATGAAAGCGCTGACCCATGTCCAGGGGCGGATTGGGATCGAAAACCAGCCTGGGAAATTAATAGAAGCAGCCCTAATAGGGGGAAGGGGGGCTGGGGGGGGGGGGGGGGGCTGTTGAGGGGGTAGAGCCTGTCAACTGGGTGGGATTACTGCTCAGAAGGCCTGACTAAATGCAGGGATGGAAAGTGCGTGCCGTAGACGCGCACCAAAATTTAGGGTCGTGGCTTCATGGGGAAGGGGTGTGGCCACATAACAGTGCCAATTCACATTACACCACACCACACAGTAGTGCTGCTTATACACATTGCACCAAGTAGAACCTCCAATACACACTGCGCCAGGTAGAGCATGTTATACATTTTGCGCCAGATAGAGCATGTCTACACTTTTTGCTAGGTACAGTTGTGCTCATAAGTTTACATACCCTAGCAGAATTTGTGATTTTCTGGCCATTTGTCAGACAATATGAATGATAACTCACAAACTTTTCTTTCACTCATGGTTAGTGGTTGGGTGAAGCCATTTATTGTCAAACAACTGTGTTTACTCTTTTTTAAAATCATAATGACAACAGAAACTACCCAAATGACCCTGATCAAAAGTTTACATACCCTGGAGATTTTGGCCTGATAACATGCACACAAGTTGACACAAACGGATTTGAATGGCTACTAAAGG
This sequence comes from Pseudophryne corroboree, assembly GCF_028390025.1. Lineage (NCBI taxonomy): Eukaryota > Metazoa > Chordata > Amphibia > Anura > Myobatrachidae > Pseudophryne > Pseudophryne corroboree. Next base: position 57,780,867 of record NC_086453.1, on the reverse strand, counting down.
TAACCATCCTCACCTGTGATCTGTTTGCTTGTAATCAGTGTGTGTGTATAAAAGGTCAGTGAGTTTCTGGACTCCTGAAAGACCCTTGCATCTTTCATCCAGTGCTGCACTGACGTGTCTGGATTCTGAGTCATGGGGAAAGCAAAAGAATTGTCAAAGGATCTGCGGGAAAAGGTAATTGAACTCTATAAAACAGGAAAGGGATATAAAAAGATATCGAAGCAATTGAGAATGCCAATCAGCAGTGTTCTAACTCTAATTAAGTAGTGGAAAAATAGGATTTTAATACCTACCGGTAAATCCTTTTCTCTTAGTCCATAGAGGATGCTTCAAGAACCATGGGGTATAGACGGGATCCGCAGGAGACATGGGCACTTTAAGACTTTCAAAGGGGTGTGGACTGGCTCCTCCCTCTATGCCCCTCCTCCAGACTCCAGTTATAGGAACTGTGCCCAGGGAGACGGACATTTCGAGGAAAAGGATTTATTTAATTTTTAAACTAAGGTTGAGATATATACTAGCTCACACCTCAACCACGCCGTACAACATGGCATTCAACAACAACGCATGCAACGGCATGAATAACATCAGCCACAGACTGACTGAACTCAACACAACATGTGTACAATCATAACCAATAACTGCAGATACAGCCCGCACTGGGACGGGTGCCCAGCATCCTCTACGGACTAAGAGAAAAGGATTTACCGGTAGGTATTAAAATCCTATTTTCTCATACGTCCTAGAGGATGCTGGGGATGCTTCAAGAACCATGGGGTTTATGCCAAAGCTCTAGAACGGGCGGGAGAGTGCGGATGACTCTGCAGCACCGATTGACCAAACAAGAGGTCCTCCTCAGCCAAGGTATCAAACTTGTAAAACTTCGCAAAGGTGTTTGAACCCGACCAAGTAGCAGCTCGGCAAAGCTGTAATGCCGAGACCCCTCGGGCAGCCGCCCTGGATGAGCCCACCTTTCTGGTAAAATAGGCTTTCACCGATTTCGGTAACGGCAATCCTGCCATAGAATGAGCCTTCTGAATCGTAGTACAGATCCAGCGCGCAATAGTCTGCTTGGAAGCAGGAGCCCCAATCTTGTTGGGAGCCCACAGGACAAACAGAGCCTCTGGTTTCCTAATCTGCGCCGTTCTGGCGACATAGATTTTCAAAGCTCTGACACACAAGAACAAAACAAAACACATTGGCCCCCACAAGAAAAAATAAAATACACTGGCCCCCGCTGGAAAAAAAATATTGGTCCCATCAGAAAAAAACACATTGGCCCACACAAAAAAAAAAAAAAACACATTTGCCTCCACAAGAAAAAAAAAAAGGCCCCACACAGAAAAACACAAAACAAAACACATTGGTCACCACAGGAAAAAAAATATAACACATTTGCCCTGCATAGACTAAAAATCAGAAACATTGGTCCCCAGTGGAAAAAAAACACATTGGCCCAACAGACAAAAAACCCCAAACACATTGCCCCCTACAGAAAACAATAAAACACACTAGAAAATAATGGTAGGGTTGATAATGCACTGGTATGTTGCAGAAGTGGGATGGTGGTTAGGGTGGGTGCTGTACTGTGAGGCCAGAGGGTAGGGTTGGTTAGCCAATCACCCCCACTAGAGCTAGCACCTGGAGCACATGCTCCATACACTTTGCCACCACTGAGGTCAGGATGAGAGTAGTTTAGTGGGTTGCAGGGAGGCCGGATGGTGTAGTAGTATTATGGATCGGGGGAAGGATGGGAGTTGTAGTAGTAGTAGTGGATAAGGGGGCAGGATGGGACTAATAATGGGAAGCAGCGGGCAGGATGGGAGTAGTAGTGGGAAGCGCAGGCATAATGGAACTAGTAGTAATGCAAGGAGATCTGATCTGAACGGAGTCCCAGTTCGGATCTGCCCATGATTCGGAATTTGGATTTTAAATTCAAATGTCAGGTTTTGGATTGCAAAAATAACATGATTTTAGCTGTGTTTATCAATTTTTATCGATATTTAACCATGATATTTAACAATTTTATCGATATTAAACAATTTCTTTATCGATTTATAAACTGGACCGAAAACCAAATCCAAACCCAAACATTTGAGGGTGTTTTTGCCAAAACCAAAACACGATTATGAGTTAGAACCAAAATACAAGGGTCCACTCACATTTCTAGTAGTTCAGAGCAGAATAGGGAGTAATAGCGGAAAACAGGGGGCAGGATGGGAGTACTAGCGGAAAGCTGGGGATAGGGTGGGAGTAATGGTGAGAATAAGTTGGCAGGATGGGAGTAATAGTGGAAAGCAGGGGGCAGAATGGGAGTAATAGCGGAAAGCTGGGGATAGGGTGGGAGAAATGGTGAGAATAAAGTTGGCAGGATGGGAGTAATAGAGGAAAGCAGGACCAGAATGGAAGTAATAGTGGAAAGCAGGACCAGAATGGGAGTAATAGAGGAAAGCAGGACCAGAATGGGAGTAATAGTGGAAAGCAGGACCAGAATGGGAGTAATAGTGGAAAGTTGGGGGTAGGGTGGGAGTAATGGTGAGAATAAGTTGGCAGGATGGGAGTAATAGTGGAAAGCAGGGGGCAGAATGGGAGTAATAGTGGAAAGCTGGGGGTAGGGTGGGAGAAATGGTGAGAATAAAGTTGGCAGGATGGGAGTAATAGAGGAGAGCAGGACCAGAATGGGAGTAATAGTGGAAAGCAAGGGGCAGGATGGGAGTAATAGTGGAAAGCTGGGGGTAGGGTGGGAGGAATGGTGAGAATAAAGTTGGCAGGATGGGAGTAATAGAGGAAAGCAGGACCAGAATGGGAGTAATAGAGGAAAGCAGGACCAGAATGGGAGTAATAGAGGAAAGCAGGACCAGAATGGGAGTAATAGTGGAAAGCAGGAGAAGGATTAGAATAATTGTGTAGAGCTGGGGCAGGGCAGGAGTAATAGTGGGAATACGTTGGCAGGATGGGAAAGGAAGAAGTAAGCCGAACAAGAATCACCTCCACTCCGGGGTCACCTCTCCGCAGCTAATGGGTCCTGGCTGCTGTCCCCCTCTACTGACAGCAGCCCTACACAGCATGCACAGCCAGAATGAGTATGACAGGAGAGCTCCTGTCACCCGTGTCCCACTCCTCAGGCTCCTACTCTGTCCCAGTTATACAGCTGCTGCACACACCTCTCTAATCCCTGCGTGGTCCACCTCACCTCCCGCAGCTCCAGGGGATGGCCCATAACAAGGGACAGCCCAAGACATTCCACAAAGACAGGGGGCTGACAGCAGGCGGCATTGACTGAGAGAGGTGACACCGCACAATGATGGTGGGGTTGGGAGCTTCTGGTTTGCGTTCCACAGTGGAAGGCAAAACCCGGAAGTGTGGCAGCCTACAGTCGGACACCTCTCTTGAGGCTGAAATTTCTGATACCCCTGCTGGGGCTGAAACATCTGATACCCCTGCTGGGGCTGGAACATCGGATACCTCTCTTGAGGCTCCAGAATCAGACCTCTCTCTGCTTATGAGAGATTTAAACATTCTCTTTTGGTTCCCAAACCTGGCATATGGTGTTCTTGTCACCAGACCCCAAGCCTGAATTTCAGCAACTTCCTTGGCACTTCTATCCAGAATTGTGGAAGCGGGAACTGAAGGTGACACTCAAGATGGTTTGTTGACATGAATACTGTGACACTGAGACTTGTCACCATTTCTTGATTTGCAAAGACAACAGTCTTTAACGAAGTGATCCGAACTCCCACAATAAACACAGAGTTGAAATTCTTAGCACCGCTGGCGTTCAGCTACAGGCAGATTGGGCTGTGGGAACCTCCTATACTTATGCTTTTTTGAACAGATGGAGAGATCTTAGTTCTTGAGACATCTAACCCAGCAAACTCCTTGGTCTCTGTATCTTAAGTGGAAGTCTTAACTGTATCAGATGAATTTCCAAAGAATGCTGGTAAAATCAGGATAATATTGGAAAGCAAATTAAATTTTGCAGCTGATCTAACATCTGCCGAAGAATTCCAAGTCACTCAGGATTCAGCGCACTTGATGAATGGCGGTCTGCAAGCGATTGTGAGACGTGGTCTCTTCAACTGAGTTATTTAATTGCAGATTACCTGTAAATTCTTCGGAAGGGAGTGGATGTAGACATGGGTTAACTGAATCTGAAAAAATTCTTGAAGACTAAGACGCCACGATGAAACAATCAGCCAAATGTTGTTGCATAAATGCTTGTGTCATGTCGAATCTCTTCATCACATTCATCAGACCCAGACTGGGTTCTGTCACTTGGGTCTGGCCAGCAGTGTCCATAGTTTTGGCCCAGAGCAATCTATCATGGATTTTGGATGGAATATAAACTTTCCCATACTAGGAGTTGGCTTAACCCAGTGCTAATAAAAAGAGACCCAAACACGTGGCTCACATGTCGGTGTAGGAATTAGGGGCATCATTCAGAGATGGACGCAGTGCAGTTCCTGCATCTTTTGATTACCCTCCCCCAAACAGAGACAGACTGCGGCTTGGGGGCACTGCATGCGCCGATGCAGGACCCTTTCTACACATGGACAGAACAGCTCCAGTGCATGCGCAGGTATTCCACCATCGAAGAAGTATGCAATCCAGCACCGGAGCCCCACCATCGGAGATGTACGCAAACCAGAATTAGAAGAACCACGGCAGCTTCTTGCATGTGATATATAGGAATGAATGAGGAAGTTATTTTCGATTTTGCATTCAATTGGCTTTCGATTTTATAGAGGATTTTGAAAGGGATTTCCCAAACCGAACACAAAATCACTTCTCAAAATCGAACAACACCGGATTTTAAAATCGAATGCCAAATCATATCTTAATAAATGAGGGATTTGATGAGTGATTTAGAAGTTCAATTTGATTCAATTTCAGTCGATTTAAATTGACCATAAAATCGAACCCAAGATGGAACATTAGTAAATATACCCCTGAGTCTGAGTTACAGATGCTTGAACTGTGGCTAGTAGAAAAACTGAAGTCTCATGACACTGGAAGTTAGTCTGTAATGCTGGGAATACAGGGGTTAACTGCAGACCAGACTCAGGACCTTCTTGCAGCAGACTACAGAATGCACTAAGCCAGTCAGTGGCTAATAGGTGTGAACTAGACACTGCACACTGGTGACACAGGTGACACTCACAGGTAGAGGATTATCCAGGGAGGATCCACCGCTCACAAGGAACAGATACAGTACTTGTATAAACTTTAGTAATCTGCAGACTGGTTTTGTAAGATTTACGGAATAAACCAAGGAACTGAAGCAGGACTATGAGACAGGAAACAGGTATACGGTGTCTGTAAAACTGTATCCAGGACATAAGTATAGCTTTCTGCGACAAGAGCCAGTGAAGCCGCTTGTCTCACACAGACAACACACCAGGCCAGTGGTTCTCAAACTGTGTGCCGTGGCACCCTGGGGTGCCTTTAGACACTTGCAGGGAGGCCTTAGATTGGTGGTCTAGGACCAATTGAAATTGTTTATGGTCAATGTAATAGACAAAATAGTGCTGGTGGCCTCCAACCATAACCTATGTGGACAAACAGAAGCAAATCCTGTCTCTCACCACAAAACTGAACCTAACATATAAACACAATTTACGAAATGTAATATTTCTTAGAAACATTTGGCCTAGGGGTGTCGTGAAAAAAATACTGATACTCTAGGGCACCATGATTTAAAAAGGTTTGTTATCCACTGCACTAGGCAATGCTTTTCTTTGCTCTGGCAATCAGTGGGAGTCCTCACAGGGAATACATAGAAACTAGTGTTCACTCTAGCTTCCTTTTGCGGGGCGCTGCGCCCTGCCCCTTTTCTGAGTGTCTGAAACGCGCCCTGCCAGTTTGTGCCCGCCCTGCTAATTAGTAAAGGACTGCCGCGCCGCGCCGTGCTGTCACTCCTCCCCGCCGCATCTGTCACTCCTCTCCGCCGCGCTATCACTCCTCCCTGCCGCATCTGTCACTCCTCTCCGCCGCGCTATCACTCCTCCCTGCCGCATCTGTCACTCCTCTCCGCCGCACTATCACTCCTCCCTGCCTCATCTGTCACTCCTCCCCGCCGCATCTGTCACTCCTCTCCGCCGCGCTGTCACTCCTCCCCGTCACATGTCACTCCTCTCCACCACGCTGCCACTCCTCCCCGCCGCGCTGTCACTCCTCCCGCCGCTGCTTCAGGCTTGTTGCGCTCACAGCTCTCTGCAATACTGTAGGCTGCTGGTGAGATGAGGAGGGCTGGGTTTGCCTCTCCCGCCGAGGCAAACCCAGCCCTCCTCTGTGTACATGACCCTATATAAGAGGACGCCGGGTAGGATCAGTGTGGCGCCCATTTTCATCCAGTTCCGCGATGTGTGAGGGGGGACACCAGTGCGATCACTCCTGCAGCATCAGCCCCCAGTAAGTTGTATTGACACACAAACATCATATAAGACTAGTGCTGCCACACTAAGCTATTTATCCTACTATATATAGGTCGCCTGGTGCCCCTTTAGTTTTAATCTGGCAGCACTCAACTAATCTTATTGTGACACATTACCTATGAATTACAAATTAATGTGTAAGAGATCTAAGTCCTAACAAACTGCTGGTTTCTTCTACTGGAGACAATGGTGACTGTTTATTTTATTTTTTCCTAATGGCCATACAGTTTTTGGCAATGTATCTGTAGCTGCAGAAAACATTATGATAGCATTGGGAAATCATACACCCTTTATACAATCTAATAACTGATGTAACCTATTAGGCTTCAGATGTGAGAGGATATCCCCTGCTTGTTTACCCTGGAGAGCTCCCAGTTTCTAAACGGCCCTGATATATTCTGAAGTGTCTCAATAGAGTTTATATAGTTTAATGAACTATATAAACCCTATTGAGACACTTAATAAATAAACTGGCAGCACATGAATGTTATATAAACCATTCTGGGACACCTTCGCTTCAATCTGACAGCACATTTAACTTAATATGTGCTGTCAGATTGAAGCGAAGGTGTCCCAGGATGGTTTATAAGATACAATGTGCTGCCAGTTTAATACACCTGCATACATATTACAGTATGTACATCATTTTGCCCTTCTAAATTAAAATGTGCCCTCCCGAATCAAAAATGTGCCCTCCCCAAGGTCAGCACCCTGCCCTAAAAAATTCCTAGAGTGAACACTATAGAAACTGCAAGTCTTTTATTGGCTGATAGGATCACCTAATGGAGGAGCAATCCAACTGGAGGAATGCAGTCAGCTGACAAACTCCCAGATCGTGATGTCAGAGCATCAGGTTCTCAGACAGGGTCAACATGAATCCTGACCTGTAGAACAGTTGGCAGAGGTAAGTCACACAATAATGTTCCACAGTGTGACAGTAATATTCCTTATGATAGTTTTTTTGTTTTTTTTAACTTGGAGAAACCTGTGATATAGGCACAGATTTGGGTCACTTTCTAAATCCTTTATAACTGGCTACTGATCTTTTTTATGACAAGGCCTTTAAAAAAAAAAAAAAAATTCAGTGGACTTTTCCAGTTTGGTAACAGAAAAAGGCAGCTCCTGTCTTCTGTGGGTCGAATGTGATGCCATCATCTCAGCTGACGCCATGGTGTGAGTTGTTTATCAGCGCGTCCCAGCACTCCTTGGCGGCCTGGTGTGGTGACGCTCCTCGTCCTTGAGAAGACCATGCTGGATTGGCAGTCCACAGACGAATTCAATGATTTCTTGTTCATAGGGTATATAAGCCTTGTTAGTGTCATTCAGATGTACCATACTGTGTATACACATACTTGCACTTAGTAGCACGCATTGCGCAATACTAATCACTGCCATGGCTCAGGGATGATGTGCTTGGTAGGAAACTTATGATGCTCCAATTATGCTGTAGAACAGATGATGGGAGTCTACAAACAAACCATCTTCAAGAAAAACACCTGAAAAGTAAAAGACAGATATTAGAGGATAATAACACATACACACACACACACACACACACACACACACACACACACACACACACACACACACACACACACACACACACACACACACACACACACACACACACACACACACACACACACACACGACCCAATCCAGTACCTCACCTAGCATCCTATGGGATCCTAGTCCAGCTCTGTATGGAGGGTATCATGCCACTTTCATTGCTAGAGTGTAATCAGGGATGTGGCTTCTCAAATTGATGTCCCCCTTCCCCAATCATACCAATGCCTTTATATGGAGTGAAAAATATAAGCAGAATATACACAATATGGCAATAGTAGGAACTAAAATAATAGGATTTTAATTACCTACTGGTAAATCCTTTTCTCGTAGTGCGTAGAGGATGCTGGGGTCCACATTAGTACCATGGGATATAGACGGATCCACTAGGAGCCACTGATCTTTAAGAGTTTGAAAGTGTGGGCTGGCTCCTCCCTCTATGCCCCTCCTACCAGACTCAGTCTAGAAACTGTGCCCGAGGAGACGGACATACTTCGAGAGAAGGATTTTACATAGATAGAGGCGAGATTTACACCAGCTCACACATATAAGGCAAACCAAGCTAACCAGCTTGAAACATCAGCAACAGCTGAACAATATTACTTAACCAAGTAACAAAACAGTACTTATCCAAGAACTAAGCAGTACTGAACTAAGTAACCACTGCAGGATCACGAAGCGCTGGGCGGGCGCCCAGCATCCTCTATGGACTACGAGGATTTACTGGTAGGTAATTAACATCCTATTTTCTCTTACGTCCTAGAGGATGCTAAGGTCCACATTAGTACCATGTGGATGTACCAAAGCTCCCAGAATGGGGGGGGGGGGGGGGGGGAGCGCGGAGGCTCCTGCAGTACTGATTGACCAAACTCCAGGTCCTCAGCGGCCAAAGTATCGAACTTGTAGAACTTTGCAAACGTGTTCAACCCAGACCAAGTAGCCACTCGGCAAAGCTGTAAAGCCAAGACACCCCAGGCAGCCACCCAGGAAGGACCCACCATACGAGTAGAGTGACCCTTAACAGACGTAGGACGCGGCAATCCTGCTGTAGCATACGCATGCTGGATAGTGAACCTGATCCAGCGAGAGATCGTCTGCTTAGAAGCAGGACACCCAAGTTTCTTGGGATCATACAGGACAAACAGAGAGTCTGATTTTCTGTAACGAGCAGTCCTCTTCACATAGATTTTCAGAGACCTTACAACATACAAGGACTTTGATGAAATTAAGGAGTCAGTAGCAACTGGCCCCACAATAGGTTGGTTGATATGAAATACCGACACAAACTTCGGAAGGAACTGCTGACGTGTCCGGAGCTCAGCTCTATCCTCATGGAAGATCAAGTAGGGGCTCTTACAAAGAAAATACAAACTGATTTGCAATAGCGCCAACTAGTTCCAGTGCAGCTCTGGTGATCAATAGGACCCTTCACCGGTCTATGAATGTATACAGTAGACAAAAAATGGTTCACCAATAGCACAAGAAACAAATGTTCAAAAATAGAGAAAAAAAAACAGAAAATATTCCATACATGAAAATATAGATAGATCACAACATGAGATTCTTCTCTTTAGAGTCCTTTTAAAATCCCAGAAGGAACACGGCTGATAATTCACTTACAGTCTCTTATTACCGAAGAATTTTCTTCTTTTCCATAACAAGCATACAATTGTTAGAACTTAAGATGCTAAGACCAGATGATGAACGGTCAGACAGACACTTCACTTTTCAGTATCTCAAAAAGAGAAAAGAACATAGGGGGTAATTCCAAGTTGATCGCAGCAGGAATTTTGTTAGCAATTGGGCAAAACCACTGCAGGGGAGGCAGATATAACATATGCAGAGAGAGTTAGATTTGGGTGGGGTGTGTTCAATCTGCAATCTAATTTGCAGTGTAAAAATAAAGCAGCCAGTATTTATCCTGCACAGAAATAAATAACCCACCCAAATCTAACTCTTTCTGCACATGTTATATCTGCCTCCCCTGCAGTGCACATGGGCCCTCATTCCGAGTTGTTCGCTCGCAAGCGGATTTTAGCAGATTTGCTCATGCTAAGCCGCCGCCTACTGGGAGTGAATCTTAGCATCTTAAAATTGCGAACGATGTATTCGCAATATTGCGATTACACACCTCGTAGCAGTTTCTGAGTAGCTCGAGACTTACTCGGCATCTGCGATCAGTTCAGTGCTTGTCGTTCCTGGTTTGACGTCACAAACACACCCAGCGTTCGCCCAGACACTCCTCCGTTTCTCCGGCCACTCCTGCGTTTTTTTCCGGAAACTGTAGCGTTTTTTCCCACACGCCCATAAAACGGCCTGTTTCCATCCAGTAACACCCATTTCCTGTCAATCACATTACGATTGCCAGAACGATGAAGAAGCCGTGAGTAAAATTCCTAACTACACAGCAAATTTACTTGGCGCAGTCGCAGTGCGGACATTGCGCATGCGCATTAAGCGGAAAATCGCTGCGATGCGAAGATTTTTACCGAGCGAACAACTCGGAATGAGGGCCATGGTTTTGCCCAATTGCTATCAAAAATCCTGCTGCGATCAACTTGGAATTACCCCCATAGTGCAATGCAGCCGGATAAAATAAAAAATACAAATGTATTGCAGATGCCTCTGATGAAGGACTTCTGTCCGAAAAGCTTTAGGCGTGGTGACTCAAGGACGATCCCTGGTTGATGTTGATGCCCGCTTGGTAGTTCAGTTTTTCCGGAGCTCTGATCTGCAGTCCCATATGAGATCTGGGAGAGTAACTTCACTTCTGCCTGCGATGATGTCCTACCCACTCTAGTGGTTATACATGCTTTTTATCATCTATTTCTCTGACGTCCTAGTGGATGCTGGGAACTCCGTAAGGACCATGGGGAATAGCGGCTCCGCAGGAGACTGGGCACAAAAGTAAAAGCTTTAGGACTACCTGGTGTGCACTGGCTCCTCCCCCTATGACCCTCCTCCAAGCCTCAGTTAGATTTTTGTGCCCGAACGAGAAGGGTGCATACTAGGTGGCTCTCCTGAGCTGCTTAGAGTAAAAGTTTAAATTAGGTTTTTTATTTTCAGTGAGTCCTGCTGGCAACAGGCTCACTGCACCGAGGGACTAAGTGGAGAAGAAGCGAACTCACCTGCGTGCAGAGTGGATTGGGCTTCTTAGGCTACTGGACATTAGCTCCAGAGGGACGATCACAGGCCCAGCCATGGATGGGTCCCAGAGCCGCGCCGCCGGCCCCCTTACAGAGCCAGAAGACAGAAGAGATCCGGGAAATCGGCGGCAGAAGACGTCCTGTCTTCAATAAGGTAGCGCACAGCACCGCAGCTGTGCGCTATTGCTCTCAGCACACTTCACACTCCGGTCACTGAGGGTGCAGGGCGCTGGGGGGGCGCGCCCTGAGACGCAATAAAAACACCTTAGATGGCTAAAAATACATCACATATAGCTCCTGGGCTATATGGATGCATTTAACCCCTGCCAGTTTTTCCTTAAAAAAAGCGGGAGAAAGGCCGCCGAGAAGGGGGCGGAGCCTATCTCCTCAGCACACAAGCGCCATTTTCCCTCACAGCTCCGTTGGAGGGAAGCTCCCTGGCTCTCCCCTGCAGTCCTGCACTACAGAAACAGGGTAAAACAAGAGAGGGGGGGCACTAATTTGGCAGATTAATAAATACAGCAGCTATATAAGGGAAAAACACTTATATAAGGTTATCCCTGTATATATATAGCGCTCTGGTGTGTGCTGGCAAACTCTCCCTCTGTCTCCCCAAAGGGCTAGTGGGGTCCTGTCCGCTATCAGAGCATTCCCTGTGTGTGTGCTGTGTGTCGGTACGTTGTGTCGACATGTATGAGGAGGAAAATGGTATGGAGGCGGAGCAATTGCCTGTAATAGTGATGTCACCCCCTAGGGAGTCGACACCTGACTGGATGGTCTTTTGGAAGGAATTACGTGATAGCGTCAGCACTTTACAAAAGACTGTTGACGACATGAGACAGCCGGAAAAACAGTTAATACCTGTCCAGGCGTCTCAAACACCGTCAGGGGCTCTAAAGCGCCCGTTACCTCAGATGGTCGACACAGACCCAGACACGGACACTGACTCCAGTGTCGACGGTGAGGAAACAAACGTACTGCAATAAATTTGTATTTTTTATTTTATCCGGCTGTATTGCACTATGTTCTTTTCTCTTTTTGAGATACTGAAACGTGAAGTGTCTGATTGACCGTTCATCATCTGGTCTTAGCATCTTAAATCCTAACAATTGTACGCTTGTTATGGAAAAGAAGGAAACTTCGGTAATAAGAGACTGTAAGTGAATTATCAGCCATGTTCCTTCTAGGATTTTGAAAGGAATCTAAGGGCCGAAACACACGAGGCGGCTGGCGCTGCCCGGCAAACACCCGGCCGGCTTTAAACCGCTGCCGTGATGTAAAGACACATGCAGCGCAATGTGTCCTTACACACGGCACGGTCCCGGCCCGGCTGCCGGGTTGCAGACGGGTCTCACCACTGGAAGGTCCGGCTGCCGGGCGGGCGCCTGGCCGTCTTTGCAGCCAGTAAACCGTGTGTGTGAAGGGGAGCTTTCACACACAACGTTTTTTTCCCAACCCGTGTCTAATACTGCGCATGCGCACAGCATCACACACGGCTCAAAGCCGTCCTGTGTGACAGACTCTGCCGATTTCTCCCGGATGGCAAAAAGCCGGACAAAGTTTGTCCGGCTTTTTGCCATCTGGGAAAAACCGGAGTGTGTGTTACAGCCCTAAAGAGAAGAAACTCATGTTGTGATCTGTCTATATTTTCATGTAAGGAATATTTTATTTTTCTCTATTTTTGAACATTTGTTTCTTGCGCTATTGGTGAACTTTTTTTTTATCTACAGGAACTCTTACAAGACAAAGCCCCCAACTCCGACACACGTCTAGCAGAAGCTAAGGCCAACAAATTGACAGCCTTCCACCAGAGAAATTTTACCTCAACCGCCGGTAGAGGTTCGAACCGATCCGAGTGGAGGAACTGTAACACCACGTTAAGATCCTAGGGCGCCGTAGGCGGCACAAAGGGAGTCTGGATGTGCAGAACCCCTTTGAGAAAAGTCTGAACCTCAGGGAGGGAAGCCAACTGTTTCTGGAAGAAAATGGATAGGGCCGAAATCTGGACCTTCACGGATCCCAACCGCAGGCCCATATCCACACCTGCTTGCAGGAAGAGGAGAAACCATCCCAGTTGAAACTCCACCATAGGAAACTTCTTGGACTCGCACCAAGATACATATTTTTTCCAAATACGATGGTAATGTTTAGACATTACTCCTGTCCTAGCCTGTATCAGGGTAGGAATAACCTTGTTCGGAATGCCCTTCCGAGCTAATATCTGGCATTCCACCTCCATGCTGTCAAACGTAGCCGCGGTAAGTCTTGATAAGCGAATGGCCCCTGCTGCAGCAGGTCCTCCCGAAGAGGAGGAGGCCTCGGCTCTTCTAGCAGTAGATCCAGAAGATCCGCGTACCAAGGCTTTCTTGGCCAGTCCAGAGCAATGAGGATTGCCTGAACTCTTTTTCTCCATATGAGTTTTTAGAACTCTTGGAATGAGTGGAAGTAGGGGAAACACGTACACCGACTGGAACACCCACGGAGTCACTAGGGCGTCCACCGCCACGGCTTGTGGGTCCCTCGACCTGGAACAATACCGCCGAAGCTTCTTGTTGAGACGAGAGGCCATTATGTCCATTTGAGGTACACCCCAAAGATCTGTTACCTCCTTGAACACCTCCGGATGGAGTCCCCACTCTCCTGGATGGAGATCGTGTCTGCTGAAGAAGTCCGCTTCCCAGTTGTCTACTCCTGGAATGAAGATTGCTGACAGCGCCAACGCGTGTTTTTTCTGCCCAGAGGATGGTTCTCATTACCTCTGACGTTGCAGCTCTGCTCTTCGTTCTGCCCTGTCAGTTTATGTAAGCCACCGTCGTTACATTGTCTGACTGCACTTGAATGGCTCGATCTCGCAGAAGATGGGCCACTTGGAGAAGACCGTTGTAGACGGCTCTTAATTCCAGAATGTTTATTGGAAGGCTGGATTCCGGGCTTGACCACCTTCCTTGAAAGGTTTCCCCCTGAGTGACTGCGCCCCAGCCCCGGAGACTTACATCCGTGGTTAGAAGGATCCAGTCCTGAATCCTGAACCTGCGGCCCTCCAGCAGGTGAGGTAGTTGCAGCCACCAGAGGAGTGAAATCCTGGCTTTCGGCGACAGACGTATTCTCTGGTGCATGTGTAGATGAGATCCCGACCACTTGTCCAGGAGATCCATTTGGAAGGCCTGAGCATGAAACCTTCCGTACTGTAGAGCCTCGTAAGAGGCCACCATCTTCCCCAGAAGGCGAATGCACTGATGAACTGATACCCGGGCTGGCTTCAGGACGTCCCGGACCATTGTTTGAATCACCAACGCTTTTTCCTCCAGCAGAAACACCCTCTGCACTTCCGTGTCGAGGATCATTTGTGATTTTGGAAGGTTCAGGATCCAACCGTGTTCCCTGAGAAGATGAGTCGTGAGAACAATGGACAGCAACAACGTCTCCCTGGATGATGCCTTTATCAGCAGATCGTCCAGATATGGGATTATGTTCACCCCCTTTCTGCAGAGGAGAACCATCATCTCTGCCATCACCTTGGTGAGCACCCTCGGTGCTGTAGAGAGGCCGAATGGCAGTGCCTGAAATTGATAGTGACTGTCTAACAGTGCAAATCTGAGATAAGCCTTTTGAGACAGCCAAATCGGAATGTGGAGGTACGCATCCTTGATATCCAGGGAAACCAGAAACTCTCCCTCCTCCAGACCTGAAATCACTGCTCTGAAAGACTCCATTTTGAATTTTAACACCCTCAGGGAAGGATTCAATGATTTCAAGTTCAAAATTGGTCTGACCGAACCATCCGGTTTCGGTACCACAAAAAGGTTTGAATAATAACCCTTGTTTTGCATATGAGGTGGAACTGGAACAATGACCTGTGACTTTTCCAATTTTAGGAAGGCTTCCTGTAGGATAGCCCTGTCTGTCAGCAAAGCTGGCAAGCCTGATTTGAAGAATCGGTGAGGCAGGAGTTCTTGAAACTCCAGTCTGTACCCCTGGGACACAATATCCTGTACCCAGGGATCCAGGCCGGACGACATCCAGGCGTGTCTGAAACGTCTGAGTCTCGCACCCACCAGCCCGTCCTCTAGGCTTTGCGGTCCACCGTCATGCTGAGGATTTTGAGGAACCAGAATCAGGTCCCTGGTCCTGGGAGCCTGCGGGTGCAGGCGTTTTGGATTTTGCACGACCACCTCTGAAGAAAGTGGTAGGAGGCTTGGACTTTTTTGTTTTAGCGGTCCGAAAGGACTGCGGCACAGCTAAAGAAAATGGATTCTTCGTAGAAGGTGTAGCAGAGGGAAGGAAAGGTGACTTACCCGCGGTTGCCGTGGAAATCCACGCATCCAACGCTTCCCCAAATAGAGCCTGACCTGTGTAGGGTAGGTTCTCCACCATATCCTGGATTCCGCATCTGCAGACCATTGGCATAGCCAGAGTCCCCTGTGGGCTGAGACCGACATGGAAGATATCCGTGCAGTCAGCGTACCCATGTCCTTCATGGATTCCACTATGAACCCTGCAGAAAACAATTCAATGTCACTTCTGTATCCAAATCCTCTAGTAATATGCCTGACCCCTTTACTATGGCTTTATAAATTCATGCACAAGCAATAGTGGGCCTTAACGCCACTCCTGAAGCAGTGTAAATGGATTTGAGCGTAGTGTCAATCTTATGATCAGCCGGTACTTTTAACGAGGTTAATCCAGGGACAGGTAAAACCACCTTTTTAGACAGTCTGGAAACAGAAGCGTCAACAATGGGTGGGTTTTCCCAATTTTTCCTATCTTCCTCAGGGAAGGGAAAAGCAACCAGAACCCTTTTTGGGATCTGGAATTTTTTCTCCGGGTTTTTCCAAGATTTTTCAAATATAGTGTTTAATTCCTTAGACGCAGGGAAGGTTAGCGAGGCTTTCTTATTGTCAGTGAATTAAGCCTCCTCAACCTGCTCAGGTGTTGTATCATTAATGTTTAACACATCTCTAATGGCCTCAATCATGAGTTGCACCCCCTTAGCAAGGGATGCCGACCCCCTCAGCACATCCCCATCACCGTCTGCAGTATCAGAATCTGTATCCGTGTCATCTTGCATAATTTGGGCAAGTGCACGTTTCTGGGGGAACATGCTAGGGGGATTTTACAGGAATAGGAACAGAACCTGACCAAACTGCCATAAACTCCTTCAACACCTGAGTTTCAGTCTCAGTATTAGCTACACTAGTAGAGTCTGAGAGATTATCCCTTCAATAGAAGTTAACCACTCAGGTTCAACAATAGGGATCTGAGATAAAGCGTTACAATCCTGTGTAATTGGAATGGATACTTCCTGAGAGGAAACCTCTTCTGCAGCATATGACACAGAGTCCCTAGATATGGCTATGTGAGATAATAAACACCCACACACACACACACAGGGAAATGTCCGACACAGTTTCCCCCCAAGCATGCCACAGAGAGACACAGAGATTGGAGCCAACCCCCAGGGCCGTCTTTTCGTATGGGCTCAATGGGCACTTGCCCAAGGGCCCCAGGAGTATAAGGGCCCTAGGCTGATATCTGAGGGTCCCCTCTTTCCAGGGGTACCAGATTTTTTAAAATCGGGCCAGGGGAACCAGAGATATCCGACTTCAAAGCAGTGGTCCCCATCCAAGCCTGTTAATTGCTCTTCCCAGACAGATATCTCGGATTCTGTTTGACTTATAGTTTTTCTGAAGGTATACTCCAAAAGCTGGGACTCTCCCTTTTTGGTGAACACTGGCAGCTTGTCTCTACTATGCCCATAACCAGAGATATCAGCCTTCCAGCAGCTGGTCCCTGCTCCAGCTCCACATGCCTGGTATGCAGTTTTATATGGTCATTGGTGGATTGCTCTGGCTTCTGAACTCTGATCCCCAAGTCCCCAGAACCTCCTGAAAGGTGGAACTCTCTAGTGTTTTTATCCCATCAAAGCTAAGAAATCTATTTCCAGGAACTGGAGATATCTGCAGTCAAGCAAGCTGCCCTCCCACCGGAAAATGGTGAATATTAAGCCCACTCCACTATCTGCCCCTCCCCTGCGTATTAAAAACCCCCTACAACCCTGGAAGTCATGTACCAGGGCCCCTTCATTCAGCCCAATGCCCCCTTATACAGTTTAGTGTTCCCTCCGCCGCATCTGTTCAGTAAAGGATTAATTAGCAGAAATTACTGCTCCAGGTCCTACATGCTGTGCTGAAGATAGAACACCCCCTACCGCCCACGGGACATCAAAGCTGCCGCTGATAGCACCCCCAGCCCATACCGCTGGAGGATAGGTAGGGGCCCCAGTGCATTGTTGTGCCCAGGGGCCCACACTGCTGTTAAGACGGCCCTGCCAACCCCCCCCCCCCCCCCCCCCCCAAGTATGCCACAGAGAGAGACAGAGATTGGAGCCAACCCACACACTTTTTGAGGTAGAACTATAAAACTATGAGCACTATCTGTGTACCTTAATAGACTACACAGACTTTACACAGCCTCTTCCCCCCCCCCCCCCCTTTCTACATCCCCCTGTTACCGCACAGGATAGCTGGAGTTGCTTGGAGGGATGCCTCTCCCTGTCAGTGTCTGTGTACAGGAACTTCAGGCAGGAAAATGGCGCTGAATGCTACTGGGTCCGCTCTGAGGAGAAGCTCTGCTCCCCCTCCCCCCCCCCCGAACATGGCGCTGCTTCCTGCTCTTCATTATATTATACTGGCCTGAGGATTTCTGCTGGTAGCGATCCGGGGACCCTGACAGGCTTGCTGACCAGTGTAGGGCATAGGCGCTGGCTCAGGGCGCCCCTCACAGTGCCACACTATGTACCGCTGAGCCCTACCTTGTTGCCGCCATCTTCACACCGGCTTAAAGCTTGCAGGGGGGCTGGTGACTCACTCGCCACCAAAGTCTTCTGGCTCTGTAAGGGGGTGGCGGCACGCTACGGAAGCGAGCGGTCGCCTGGGTCGGCTACTGATCAGCACCCTCAGGAGCTCAGTGTCCTGTCAGCGGAGATAGTGGCTCGGACCCCTCAGGGCGGCCACTACTCCCCCCTTTAGTCCCACGAAGCAGGGAGGGTGTTGCCAGCAGCCTCCCTGTGCCTAAACTAACTCTTAGAAAAAAATAAAACTAAAGAAGCTCTAGGAGCTCGCCTAGCTGTGACCGGCTCCTCCGGGCACATTTTCTAAACTGAGTCTGGTAGGAGGGGCATAGAGGGAGGAGCCAGCCCACACTCTCAAATTCTTAAAGTGCCAGTGGCTCCTAGTGGACCCGTCTATACCCCATGGTACTAATGTGGACCCCAGCATCCTCTAGGACGTAAGAGAAAATATTTTATAATAGCAAGCAGGATAATCTATAATTAATATGGGATGGAAGGGCAACTTTATTCCATTTGTTAGTAATCTAAGCATTAATGAATAGAATCACCCATTCGCTCACAAAACAGTAATAACAGTATTTATTATAGTAAATGTAAAATTGGGAACCGCAACTTTTTTCAAATAAGTGAATGCTAACTCTTTTACTAATGTCCAGTACACATCTGCACAAAGAACCACTTTAGTTTCTAGAGGCAGTATTACAATCTATAATTTGAGAAAATTAGTAAATGTGTCCTCTTCATGTGGGCTATCCAGGCGCTATGCACCTGCGCCAATCATTGCAAAGTACCGATTTTTGGTCATTTGCGCATGCGCAGGACCCGTTCTGTGGGAGGAGTAGAAGAGAAACAGACAGCTGGGTAGAGAAATCGGAAGGGGGCGGGCCCCCTCGGAATGCTTACTCTTCTTTGCAGCACAGCAGCCAACAGGTGGCTGGTCCTGTAGGAGGAGGGACCAACCACTGATTCAGAGCATCAGACTCCAGCAGCAGCAGCACCCCCTCCCCTGTGAGATTCTAGATGCTAGTCACACTGGGATTAGCAGTCCACCAGAGTCCGAATGAATACGGGACGGGTTACTCCACGCGCTCCAACCTTAATCCCCGTCCTTGGTTAAATTACTAAACGGGAGTTTGTAAAAAATGCCATTTCCTGGTGTCTTTAAGCCCAAAATGTAAAAGAACAATGCTTTTCATAGCTTAATAGTAATACACCCCATGTTTTGCTATGTAATTGCCACTTACATTTTGGCCTTAAACATGCAGGAAGTAGCGGTTTTCACAAGCTGCTCCTTAGTACATAAACCTCTGTGACACCAACTGTCAAACACGGAGGAGGAAGCATGATATCCTGGGACTCTATTGCTGGATCCTGAGTCAGGGACTTGCACAGAGTGACTGGCAACTATGTCTAGTTGGTCAAGGATTAATTCTACAGCAAGATACTGCCCCACAATATATCTCCGGGCTATGTCAGAACTACCTCTGAGGAATAGTCCAAGGTCATGGAATGGCCATCACAGGGCCTGATTCGTAGATAGATGCTACTGCATAACTGCTGCGTCTTTGTGTGCAGTAGCTGTGCAATAATATGCTAATCCCAAAGGAGGAGTCTTGTTTAAATAGACACCTCCTGCAGGCTTTTGTAATCCGCTGCTGCATCCAAAGCCGTAGCATCAGATCACTGTGCATGATCATCAGTCATCTACTGGGCTCTGAAACCACTCTGCAGAGGCCAGTAAATCTACGTCGGAAAATGTACCACTGGCCTGGGCACGCCTACAATATGGGGCCGACACACCCACATTTTGTAAAACCCTTCCTGTCACCACCCCCACACAGCTTACTGCGACCGTTGCTTTGCGTACATCTCTGAATTAGCTCCTTACAGTAAGCGCTGTTGCAAGACCAATGCAGCACATGCGCAGTGACGACAAATTGCTCCACTGCATACAAACTCAACTTTGCTTCCACCTCTTTATCAGTCACATGTACTATTTAATAGTATATGTGAAACAATTATTCACCCCTCTGCTAATAGTTCAGTACTTATAGCTTTACCGTGGCTGTTGTATTATACGGCGTTGCAGACTCGCATTACTTGATACGTTCATTTGGACTGTGGCAGGAAGAATTTCTATGTCACCTATAAAGGGTAAATATTAGATTCTATATCTAATTTTTAATTGTCCTCAATTACATTCTCTATAGTAAATGCTATTTGAATTTATTAATAGTTGTCATGAAACCATTCTGTGCTGTGCATAAGTCACGTCATCGTTAGACTGTGTACAAAAAGGGTAATGCGACTGTAGCATTTATTACAACACTTCAAGCCCCATCTCTACGTTATATCGGGTGGTCTTCAGTTTGCCGGCTGTCAGGATCCCGGCGCAAAGTATACCGCAGCGCAGCGGGCTCGCAAGGTGCTCATTTGCGCTCGCCCAGCTGTCGGTATGCCGGCGGTCAGGATTCCAGCGCCAGTATGCTGACCACCGGGAGCCCGGCCGCCGGCATACCCTACTACACCCCGTTATATCTGCGGGGCGTAAGCAAGGTGAGACAGGAAAAGACTGGACAGCTTTGCAATAGCAACTGGAAAGTCCAAAGAATGCTCTGGACGGCTCTCTAAGATACGGCACCCTGCAAAACAAATACTGGCACCAGGGGTAGGAGGTACCACTCACCATTAGTTTACGCTCACACTTGTTACTCCTAGGGTACACTAATACACATGCTAATGATTTATAGCTGGACGAACCATAAGATGCACTGACACATGTAAAGCCTCCATGTCTATGATTTAAATGTACAGTATTTAATTTATTACCAGTTACTTAGATAGCGCACACATATTCCGCAGCACGTTACAGAGAATATTTTGCCATTCTCATCAGTCCCTGCCCCAGTGGAGCTTACAATCTATATTCCCTATCACATGCACACACAGACACATTCACTAGGGTTATTTTTAATTTTTTTGGAGCCAATTAACCTACCAGTATATTTTTGGATTGTGGGAGGACACCGGAGTCACCAGAGGAAACCCACGCAAGTACGGGGAGAATATACAAACGCCACACAGGGCCACGTGGGAATCGAATCCATGACCTCAGTGCTATGAGGCAGTAATGCTAACCATTACACCATCCGTGCTGCCCTTTTTGTGAACTTCTATGAACTTCTATGATGTGTACTGTTAAGAGAAGTTTAGTAGTTTTGATTTCGTAATCTGAAGCATGAGGATGCCGTTGATAAACATGATATAATATGTTGCTAATTTAATATTTGGATTAAAATGCCATTTCATTTAGAGAAAACATATTTGGCATGCTAGGTCATACATACAGAATTCCAATACAGCTAAGTTCTACTAACACTACACCAGGTGGCGCCAGAACGTCAAAATTCAAACATGAATTCTTGTGCTAAACTGTTCACTGGCAAACTGATAGAGGCAGCTGGGCAGTGACACTGTAGTTGGACATACACAGTATGTACCGCAGGCACGCAGTGGAACTGCAGAATAATGTAAAGCTATATAGACATAGATATATAGTAAACCCAAAACATATTTGTAATGTGTCACAAAAACTGCTCCGCAGTCATTCATCCATAGCCCTAACTGTGTGGGGTTTGTATAGTCTCCCCGTGCTTGCGTGGGGGTTTCCTCTGGGTACTCCGGTTTCGTCCCACAATCCAAAAATATACTGGTAGGTCATTTGGCTCCCAACAAAAAAAAATCATGTGTTTAGGGCAGACTAGATGGGCCAAGTGTTTCTTATCTGCTGTCAAAATTCTATGAATCTTCCTTTTCCTAGCTGGTTTATGAAGAAGACCATTTATAAGTAGCTTATTGAATGCTGTCATATTAAACTAAGGCATAATTATTATAGTCGGTGACTTAGAATATGAGACAGAAGTTCTCAAAATTATGGCAGTGTGAATCTGCCAGTTATTTCATTGGTAAATAGGGATGTCCAAAATGCTCTATAATGCTTTTCGGAGATAATCTGACTCATTCTGAAATCAAATAAATACATAATAAGTGATCCATTTTTATCATCGGGTTTATATTATTTATATTTAATACCCCTTTCAGACCACTATTGGCGGGTCACACAATTGTTTTTGGAAGAACACTGACAAGGCCGAAATCTGGACATTGATTGATCCCAATCGGAGGCCTGCTTCCACACCAGCCTGTGGAAAATGGAGGAAACGTCCTAAGTGAAACTCTTCCGTAGGAGCCTTCTTGGATTCACATCAAGACACATATTTTCTCCAAATACGGTGGTAATGTTTCAACGTTACCCCTTTCCTGGCCTAAGAGTGGGGATGACTTCCTTGGGAATACCCTTCCTGGCTAGGATCCGGCGCTCAACAGCCATGCCGTCAAACGTAGCAGCGGTAAGTCTTGGTACACGTATGGCCCCTGCTGCAGCAGGTCCTCGCGAAGAGGAAGAAGCAGAGGATCTTCTATGAGCAACTCTTGAAGATCTGGGTACCAAGTCCTCCTTGGCCAGTCTGGGGCAATGAAGATTGCTCGAACCCTTGTTTTTCTTATGATCCTGAGTACCTTTGGGATCAGCGGAAGTGGAGGGAAGACATATACTGACGGGAAAACCCACTGGATCACTAGTGCATCCACTGCTACTGCTTGAGGGTCTCTCGACCTGGAACAGTATCTCTGAAGCTTCTTGTTGAGGCAAGATGCCATCATGTCTACTTGAGGAACTCCCCAAAGACTTGTCACCTCTGCGAAGACTTCTTGGTGGAGGCCCCACTCTACTGGATGGAGATCATGTCTGCTGAGGAAGTCTGCTTCCCAGTTGTCTACTCCCGGGAATGAATATTGCCGACAGAGCTCGTAGATGTTTTTCTGCCCAGGGGTGGATTTTTTGTCGCCTCTGCCATTGCTGCTCTGCTTTTCGTTCCGCCCTGCCTGTTTATCTACGCGACTGCTGTTACACTGTCTGCCTGGATCTGCACGGGACGGTCTTGAAGAAGATCTACCGCTTGTTGAAGGCCGTTGTAAATGGCTCTCAGCTCCAGCACATTTATGTGAAGGCAGGCTTCCTGGCGTGACCAATGTCCTTGGAAGTTTTCTCCCTGAGTGACAGCTCCTCAGCCTCGGAGACTTGCATCCGTGGTTACCAATTTTCTGGCTTGACCATCTTCCCTGGAAGATTTCCCCCTGTGTGACTGCTCCCCAGCCTCGGAGACTCGCACCCGTGGTCACTAGGATCCAGTCCTGAATCCCGAACCTGCATCCCTCTAGTAGGTGAGAGCTGTGCAACCACCACAGGAGCGAAATCCTGTTTTTTGACAACAGGATTATCTTTCGGTGCATGTGCAGGTGTGACCCCGACCACTTGTCCAACAGGTCCCACTGGAATACTCTGGCATGGAACCTGCCAAACTGTATGGCCTCGTAGGCCGCCACCATCTTCCCCAACAACCGAATGCACTGATGGATCGACACACAGGATGGTTTCAGTATCTGTTTTACCATTTTCTGTATTTCCAGAGCCTTTTCCACCGGAAGAAATACTCTCTGAACTTCCGTGTCCAGAATCATCCCGAGGAAAGACAACCTTGTCGTTGGTTCCAACTGTGACTTTGGATAATTTATGATCCACCCGTGTTGTTGGAGTATCGACAGAGAGAGTGGATCTCGCCTTTATCAGGAGATCGTCCAGATAAGGAATTATATTGACTCCTTTCTGACGGAGGAGGATCATCATCTCCGCCATCACCTTGGTGAATACCCTCGGCGCTGTGGAGAGGCCAAAAGGTAACGTCTGGAATTGGTAATGGCAATCCTGAACCGCGAATCTCAGGTACGCCTGGTGAGGGGGGTAAATGGGAACATGCAGGTAAGCATCCTTTATGTCCACCGACATCAAGTAGTCCCCCTCCTCCAGACTGGAAATCACCGCCCGAAGTGATTCCATCTTGAACTTGAACTTTTTCAGGTAGCAATTCAGATCTTTTAGGTTTAGGATCGGTCTGACCGAGCCGTCCGGCTTCGGAACAACAAAGAGGCTTGAATAGAAATCCCATCCTTCTTGTGACAACGTTACCTGGTCCTGACATAATTTTTGGCGGAGAAACTGGCAAGGTCAATTTGAAAAATCGGCATGGGGGAACGTCTTGAAACTCCTGCTTGTATCCCTGGGATACTATGTGCAACACCCAGGGATCCAGACCAGACGGAATCCAACCTTGGCTGAACAGTTTGAGACATGCCCCCACCCTCCCACAAGGGAGTTCCAGCGTCATGATGAGGATTTGGCAGGGGTAGGGGTAGACTTCTGCTCTTGGGAACCAGGAGCCGCTGTAGACTTCTTTCCCCTTCCCCTCTCCCTACCTGTAAAGAAGGGGGAACCTCTCGTCTTTCTGTATTTATTGGGCCGAAAGGACTGCATGTGCGGGTGATAGGTCTTTTTTGCCGGTGCAGGCGCAGAGGGCAAAAATGTCGACTTACCTGCGGTAGCCGTTGAGACTAACGCATCCAGGCCATTGCCAAATAAGGCCTCACCTTTATATGGGAGAGCCTCCATGTTTCTTTTGGAATCTGCATCCGCGTTCCACTGGCGAATCCACAACGCCCGCCTAGCCGACACTGCCATGGTAGCGGCTTGTGAACTCAAGAGTCCAATATCCTTCATTGCTTCCAGCATGTAGGCGGCAGCGTCCTTGATATTCCCTAACTTAAGGAGTATCTCATCTTTATCAATTGTGTCAATTTCTGATGACACGCTTTCTGACCATTTTTCAATAGCGCGACTCACCCACGCGCAGGCAATTGTGGGACTGAGCAGCGTACCATTGGCAACATAAATGGATTTCAATGTCGTTTCCATTTTACGGTCTGCCGGCTCTTTAAGTGAAGCCGTGCCAGGTGCAGGGAGAATTACCTTCTTTGTCGACCTGGAAAGTGCACTGTCTAACACAGGGGGTGATTCCCATTTTTTTCTGTCCTCAGCCAGGAAAGAGTAAGCCATCTGAATCCTTTTGGGAATACGAAATTTCTTATCAGGATTCACCCACATCCCATCAAAGAGAACATTTAGTTCGTGTGAAGTAGGGAACGTGACTTTGGATTTCTTTTCCTTATAAAAATAAGCCTTTTCCTGAGGTACTGGAGTGGTTTCTGTAACCTCCAACACGTCCCTTATAGCCACAATCATATATTGTATACTTTTCGCCAATTTATGATCTATCTCTCTGCGCTCCCGCCAGCCGCGTCGGACCTCAGCCGTCACTTACTTGATAGAAGTTCATTATTCTCATACTCACCTGTCTTCTGACTTCTGGCTCTGCGAGGGGGGTGACGGGGTGCTGTGGGAGTGAGCATCTAGACACGGCTAGCGTTCAGTTCCCTTCAGGAGCTAATGGTGTCCTGTCAGCCAGAAGCAGAGCCATGAAACTCTTTAGGAAGTTGGTTCTGCTTCTGCCCCCTCAGTCCCATGAAGCAGGGAGTCTGTTGCCAGCAGATCTCCCTGAAAATAAAAAACCTAACAAGTCTTTTCTGAGAAACTCAGTAGAGCTCCTCAGAGTGTATCCAGTCTGCCTGGGCACATTTCTAAAACTGAGGTCTGGAGGAGGGGCATAGGGGGAGGAGCCAGTTCACACCCATTGAAAAGTCTTAAGAGTGCCCATGGCTCCTGCGGAACCGCCTATACCCGATGGTCTTGATGTGGTCCCCAGCATCCTCTAGGACGTATGAGAAATTAATTTATTCCATTTTGGAATAAGGCTGTAACATAACAAAATGTGGAAAAAGTGAGGCGCTGTGAATACTTTCCGGATGCACTGTACCCACCACACACACACTAGGGTTGACTTTTTGTCGGGAGTACATTAACATACCAGCCTAGAGAATGCAGCAGCTTAGGGATCAGTAATCGCTGTGTATCACAATTTGTGTTTTAGGCATCTGAGTAATACATTTTGCATTGTGGATGGCAAAAATAGGATTTTAATACCTACATTTCGAGGAAAAGGATTTATTTTACTAAGGTGAGATACATACCAGCTCACACCTCAAACACGCTGTACAACAAGGCATTTAACATAACGCAAGTCAACAGCGTGAACAACGTCAGCAATAGGCTGACTAAAAACGTAACACAACGTGTTGAAACGTAACAAAAAACTGCAGATACAGTACGCACCGGGACGGGCGCCCAGCATCCTCTACGGACTAAGAGAAAAGGATTTACCGGTAGGTATTAAAATCCTATTTTCTCATACGTCCTAGAGGATGCTGGGGTCACATCAAGAACCATGGGGTTATACCAAAGCTCTGGAACGGGCGGGAGAGTGCGGATGACTCTGCAGCACTGATTGACCAAACATGAGGTCCTCATCAGCCAGGGTATCAAACTTGTAGAACTTCGCAAAGGTGTTTGAACCTGACCAAGTGGCCGCTCGGCAAAGTTGTAATGCCGAGACCCCCCGGGCAGCCGCCCAGGACGAGCCCACCTTTCTGGTAGAATGGACCTTCACCGATTTCGGTAACGGCAATCCAGCCGTAGAATGAGCATGCTGAATCGTATGACAGATCCAGCGCGCAATAGTCTACTTGGAAGCAGGAGCCCCAATCTTGTTGTGAGCATACAGGACAAACAGAGCCTCCGTTTTCCTAAACTGAGCCATTCTGGCGACATAAATTATCAAAGCTCTGACTACATCGAGAAACTTTGATTCCAGCAGCCACTGGCACCACAATAGGTTGGTTCAAGTGGAACGACGAAACCACTTTCGGCAGAAACTGCTGACGAGTCCTCAACTCTGCTCTGTCTTCATGGAAGATCAAATAAGGGCTCTTGTGAGACAAGGCCGCTAATTCAGACACCCGCCTTGCGGATGCCAAGGCCAACAGCATGACCACTTTCCAAGTGAGGAATTTCAACTCTACCTTCTGTAAAGGTTCAAACCAATGAGATTGAAGGAATTGCAACACCACGTTAAGATCCCACGGTGCCACTGGGTGCACAAAGGGAGGTTGGATGTGCAACACGCCTTTCACGAAAGTCTGAACTTCTGGAAGGGAGGCCAATTGTTTTTGGAAGAAAACCGATAAGGCTGAAATCTGTACTTTAATTGAGCCCAACTTTAGGCCCGCATCCACCCCAGCTTGTAGAAAATGGAGAAAACGTCCTAACTGAAATTGTTCCGTAGGAGCCTTCCTGGAATCACACCAAGACACGTATTTTCTCCAAATACGGTAGTAATGTTTAGACGTTACTCCTTTTCTGGCCTGTATAAGAGTGGGGATGACTTCCTTGGGAATACCCTTTCGGGCTAGGAGCCGGCGTTCAACCGCCAAGCCGTCAAACGAAGTCGCGGTAAGTCTTGGAACACGCACAGCCCCTGCTGTAACAGATCCTCCCTCAGAGGAAGAGGCCAGGGATCTTCCATGAGTAATTCCTGACGATCTGGATACCAAGCCCTCCTTGGCCAGTCTGGAACAATGAGGATCGCTTGAACCTTTGTTCGTCTTATGATCTTTATCACTTTTGGAACGAGTGGAAGCGGAGGAAACACATACACCGACTGAAACACCCACGGCGTCACTAGGGCGTCCACTGCTATTGCTTGAGGGTCTCTCAACCTGGAACAATATCTCTGAAGTTTCTTGTTGAGGCGAGACGCCATCATGTCTATTTGAGGAATTCCCTAAAGACTTGTCACTTCTGCAAAGACCTCTTGATGAAGACCCCACTCTCCTGGATGGAGATCGTGTCTGCTGAGGTAGTCTGCTTCCCAGTTGTTCACTCCTGGAATGAAGATCGCTGACAGAGCGTTTGTATGCCTTTCCGCCCAGCGGAGAACCTTTGTGGCCTCTGCCATTGCCGCTCTGCTCTTTGTTCCGCCCTGGCGGTTTATGTACGCTACTGCTGTTATGTTGTCCGACTGAATCAAGACGGGCCGATTGCGAAGAAGATGTTCCGCTTGCAGAAGGCCGTTGTAAATGGCCCTTAACTCCAGAACGTTTATGTGTAGACAAATTTCCTGGCTTGACCATCTTCCCTGGAAGATTTCCCCCTGTGTGACTGCTCCCCAGCCTCGGAGACTCGCACCCGTGGTCACTAGGATCCAGTCCTGGATCCCGAACCTGCGTTCCTCTAGGAGGTGAGAGCTGTGCAGCCATTACAGGAGTGAGATTCTGGTCTTAGAAGACAGGATTATCCTTCGGTGCATGTGCAGATGGGACCCGGACCACTTGTCCAACAGGTCCCACTGAAACACTCTGGCATGGAATCTGCCAAACTGAATGGCCTCGTAGGCTGCCACCATCTTCCCCAGCAACCGAGTGCATTGATGGATCGATACTCTTGCTGGTTTCAGAATTTGTTTGACCAGGTTCTGAATTTCCAGAGCCTTTTCCACTGGAAGAAAAATTCTCTGTAATTCTGTGTCCAGAATCATTCCCAAAAACGACAACCGTCTTGTCGGAACCAACTGTGATTTTGGCAAGTTTAGGAGCCAACCATGTTGCTGCAGAATTGTCAGGGAGAGCGTAATGTTCTGCAGTAATTGGTCCCTGGATCTCGCCTTTATCAGGAGATCGTCCAAGTACGGGATAATTGTGACTTCTTGTTTGTGCAGGAGAACCATCATTTCGGCCATTACTTTGGTGAAAACACTCGGAGCCGTGGACAGACCAAACGGCAACGTTTGAAATTGGTAATGACAATCCTGAACTGCAAACCTCAGGTAAGCCTGATGTGGAGGATAAATGGGAACATGTAAGTAGGCATCCTTTATGTCTACTGACACCATAAAATCACCCTCCTCCAGACTGGAGATCACTGCCCAGAGAGATTCCATCTTGAATTTGAATTTTCTCAGGTAGAAATTGAGGGATTTGAGGTTCAGGATTGGTCTGACTGAGCCGTCTGGCTTCGGGACCACGAACAGGCTTGAATAAAAGCCTTCTCCCTGTTGCGACGGGGGAACCCTGACAATGACTTGATTGTGACACAATTTTTGTATTGCGGCGCATACCACCTCCCTGTCCGGAAGAGAAACTGGTAAGGCCGATTTGAAAAATCGGTGAGCGGGAACGTCTTGAAACTCCAGTTTGTACCCCTGGGACACTATTTCTAAAACCCATGGGTCCAGGGCCGAACGAGCCCAGAACTGACTGAAGAGCCTGAGACGTGACCCCACCGGTGCGGACTCCCGCAGAGGAGCCCCAGCGTCATGCGGTGGATTTGGCAGAAGCCGGGGAGGACTTCTGCTCCTGGGAACCGGCCACGGCCGGTGATCGTTTACCTTTCCCTTTCCTCTAGTAGCAAGGAAGGAAGACCCTCAGCCTTTTCTGTATTTATTGGGCCGAAAGGACTGCATCTGATAGTGGTGTGCTTTCTTTTGTGGTGCAGGCACATAAGGTAAAAATGATGACTTACCCGCGGTAGCCGTAGATACCAAATCAGCGAGGCCGTCACCAAACAATACATCACCTTTATACGGTAGAGACTCCATAGCTTTCTTTGAGTCAGCATCAGCATTCCATTGATGAATCCACAATGCTCTCCTAGCTGAGACTGCCATGGCATTGGCCCGTGATCCCAAGAGGCCAAAATCCCTCGCAGCTTCCTTTAGGTAGACTGCAGCGTCCCTGATATAACCCAGTGTCAAAAGAACGCTATCCCTATCCAGGGTATCTATTTCAGATGACACGTTATCTGACCATTTTTCGATAGCACTACTCACCCACGCAGATGCAATGGCTGGTCTGAGTAGAATACCCGTGGTGACATAAATGGATTTCAATGTATTTTCCTGCCTACGATCCACAGGATCCTTTAGGGCTGCCGTGTCAGGGGACGGAAGAGCCACCTTTTTGGACAGCCGTGATAGAGCTTTGTCCATAATGGGAGGTGACTCCCATTTTTCCCTATCCCCAGAGGGAAACGTATAAGCCACTGGAATCCTTTTGGGAATATGAAACTTTTTGTCAGGATTTTCCCAAACCTTTTCACAAAGCGTGTTCAGTTCATGAGAGGGAGGAAATGTTACCTCAGGTTTCTTTCCTTTATACATACAGACCCTAGTATCGGGAACAGTAGGGTCCTCAGTGATATGTAATAATAGGATTTTGATAACCTACCGGTAAATCCTTTTCTCCTAGTCCGTAGAGGATGCTGGGGACGACATCAAGACCATGGGGTATAGACGGGATCCGCAGGAGACATGGGCACTCCAAAGACTTTTCATTGGGTGTGAACTGGCTCCTCCCTCTATGCCCCTCCTCCAGACCTCAGTTGTAAGAACTGTGCCCAGGGAGACTGACATTTCGAGGAAAGGAATTACTTAACTAGCGGTGAGATATCTACCAACTCACACCCTCAACCATGCCGCACACATGGCATTCAATTTAACACACGCCAACAGGCATGAAATAATTGCAGCAACATGATGAAACCAAGATAACACAACTTGTGTAACTGTAATAACTAAACTGCAGGTAAAGTACGCACTGGGAAGGGCGCCCAGCATCCTCTACGGACTAGGAGAAAAGGATTTATCGGTAGGTTATCAAAATCCTATTTTCTTATACGTCCTAGAGGATGCTGGGATGACATCAAGACCATGGGGTCTATACCAAAGCTCCAGTACGGGCAGGAGAGTGTGCGGATGACCCTGCAGCACCGATTGACCAAACTTTAGGTCCTCATCGGCCAAGGTGTCAAACTTGTAGAACTTAGCAAATGTGTTTGACCCTGACCAAGTAGCTGCTCGGCAAAGTTGTAATGCCGAGATCCCCCGGGCAGCCGTCCAGGATGAGCCCTCCTTCCTAGTGGAGTGGGCCTTTACCGACGTCGGTAACGGCAATCCAGCCGTAGTATGAGCTTGCTGAATCGTATTGCTAATCCAAAGTGCAATAGTCTGCTTGGAAGCTGTTAGGATCTCCTGCTCTGTGCTGCCACGTCGCCATGGCAACCGGGAGGCAAGTGTTAGCGAAGTAACCTGAGCGCAGCTGATACTCCGGTCCGGGTTTTTACTGTGTAGTGGTTACAGGCTCTGTGCACGGCAGGGAATCCGGCGCTGGTTTTGTGCTCACAGTCTGTGAGGTCTGAGTGGGGCGTGGACAGCACCTGCTATATAAACCATCCTCTCAGGCTAGGCAAATGCTGCTGAATCTTTGTTTGTTAGTCAGTTCCAGAGAGTTAGCTAGTACTGTGTGACTTTGTATTTACTTGTTGCTTACTGCGAATAGGCCTTGGGATTCGGTACTTCATTCTGCCAATTCGGACCTAGCAGTAAGACTGGAGTCAGTTGTTTGACCTGCTGGGGTTCTTTTGCTATTCTGTGAACCCAGCAGGTTTGCGGCTGTACTCTCAGACCTGCTTGCTTAATCCTCCCTCACTGTGCAGGGCGTCCAGGTGTCAGTTTAGTGGCAGTAAGCTGAACCTGTGCCCTGCAAGTGGGGGTTAGGATTGTGGATACTCTCCTTGTGTCTATATTTCTATCTCTGACCAAGGAGTTTATTCCCACACCCGTTGGTAACCCTTTGGGGTTTTCTCTGTTGCTCTTAGCAACATCATTTCAGGTGCTCCACATGTTAAATCACTACACATCGCTTCATTGTCCGCTCTATTCCATCTGAGCATTCCTGACACTAGGGAGACACCCAATTCCTGAGCCTTTAGGCTTCTCCATTCACTTTGTGTTTATTAGTTATTCCATCACCTCCTGTGTATGTTATGTTATACTGTCTGTGAGTTCGTTTGCTTCGCTTCCCTCTCTGTTCATACACCGGTATACTCCTGTTAGCACTGGTGTGCGTAACATATTCAGCAGCCCTACTCCTGTTGAAATTTTGTGGGAATATGGAGCATACCCCTCAAAATACTTTGCAACAGGTGGTCGATCAGGTGCAGGTCCTGACTCGACAATTTAATGAGATGTCCATTAAAATGAACACCCCGCAGGCCGCTAGCGGAGCTCCCGCAGCAGCAGCGGCAAGTTCAGGGGTTAAGGAGCCGAAAGTAAATCTCCCGGATCGTTTTTCTGGAGATCGCTCGCAGTTCTTTTGTTTCAAGGAGAGCTGTAAGCTATATTTCAGGCTTATGTCCCAGTCTTCTGGGTCGGAGATTCAGCGGGTGGGCATGGTGATTTCCTTGCTACAAGGAGACCCACAGGTCTGGGCATATGGGTTACAGCCTGACTGTCCGTCGCTTAAAAGTGTTGATGCTTTTTTAACGGCACTGGGCATTTTGTATGATGACCCTGACAAGATGGCTTCAGCCGAGGCTCAGATTACGGTTCTTAAGCAAGGGCGACGGCCAGCTGAGGTTTATAGTACGGAGTTTCGGAGGTTGGCTCATGATACCCAGTGGAATGACCCAGCCCTGAGAAACCAGTACCGAAGGGGCCTTTCTGACCAGATAAAGGACCAACTGGTACAATATCCCTCGCCTGATAGCTTAGATCAGCTCATGCAGTTATCCATCCGGGTGGATAGACGGCTGAGAGAGCGTAGGCTTGAAAGGGAGACCGCAGTTTCCTTTTTTCCCAAGGGAACCTCAGACTCTGAGGAATATTCCGAGGAGCCTATGCAGATTGGGGCTACCCGCCTCTCCTCGCGTGAGAAGACGCGGAGGAGACAGCAGGGTTTGTGTTTGTACTGTGGGAATAAAGGTCATGTTGTAGTATCATGCCCAGAAAAACCGGAAAACTTCAGGGTCTGAGGGTGATGGGAAATATCCTGTCAGGCCAGAAGTCAGAATTTCCTAAAAAGACTTTTCTCATTCCGGTGACTTTGGAGATCCTCGGTCAAACTGTCAAGACTGAGGCCTTTGTTGACAGTGGGGCCGATGGGGTTTCATGGACCGTCAATTCGCCCTGGAACACTCTGTTCCCTCAGTACCTTTGGCATCAGAGATTGAGATCTGTGGGTTAAACGGGGAACCATTGTCCCAGGGTAAAATTACCTCCTGCACCAGCCAAATTCCTTTGTTTATTGGAGCCACACACTCTGAAAAATTGTCTTTTTATGTGACTGTCTGTTCTTTTGCCCCATTGGTTTTGGGGTTACCCTGGTTAAGGGCCCATAACCCTCAATTTGACTGGGTCTCTGGGGAGATTCTTAGTTGGGGTAGTGATTGTTTCAGGAGGTGCTTGAGCCTTCCAGTCAGGCTCTCGCAGCTAAGTTTGCCAGGATTGCCAGGATGCTATGCAGATTTTGAGGATGTGTTCTCCAAAAAAGTTGCGGAGGTACTACCTCCCCATCGCCCCTATGACTGTGCCATTGATTTGTTGCCGGATGCTAAGCTTCCCAAGAGCAGGTTGTACTCCCTGTCACGTCCTGAGACTCAGGCTATGGCAGAGTACATTCAGGAGAACTTGGCTAAGGGATTTATCAGACCCTCACAGTCCCCAGTTGCGTCGGGGTTCTTTTTCGTGGGTAAAAAGGACGGTTCGTTGCGACCCTGCATCGACTTCAGGGAATTGAATCGTATCACGATTAAAAACTCGTACCCACTGCCTCTCATTTCGGTTTTGTTTGACCAGCTTCGTACTGCCACCATTTTTTCTAAGATTGACCTACGCGGTGCTTACAATCTAATCCGAATAAGAGAGGGGGATGAATGGAAGACTGCCTTTAATACCCACTCAGGGCATTATGAATATTTGGTGATGCCTTTTGGGCTCTCTAATGCCCCGGCAGTCTTCCAGGAATTCATGAACGATGTGCTCAGGGAATATTTGGATAGATTCTTAGTTGTTTATCTAGATGACATCCTAATCTTCTCTCATTCCCTGGAGGAACATCGGAAGCATGTACGCTTAGTCCTCTAGAAACTCAGAGACCACCAGCTTGGGGCGAAGCTGGAGAAGTGCGAGTTTGAAGTCCAGCAAATCGCATTTCTAGGGTATATTATCTCCTCAGAAGGTTTCCAAATGGAGGGTTCTAAGGTACAGGCAGTCCTGGATTGGGTGCAGCCCACTAGTTTGAAGGCGCTTCAGCGTTTTCTGGGCTTTGCGAATTTTTATAGACGGTTTATCGCTGGATTTTCATCTATAGTGGCCCCCTTGGTGGCACTCACTAAGAAAGGGGCGGATGTTGCTCACTGGTCTTGTGAGGCCAAAGCGGCCTTTGCCCGTCTCAAAAGGGCATTTGTCTCGGCCAAGGTGCTGCGACACCCAGATCCAGAGCGTCCTTTTGTGGTAGAAGTGGATGCCTCTGAGATAGGTATTGGGGCAGTGCTCTCTCAGATGGGGGTGTCTGATCATCGCCTTCATCCATGTGCTTACTTTTCCCGTAAATTTTCGTCTGCCGAGATGAATTATGATGTGGGTAACCGGGAATTGTTGGCTATAAAGGATGCACTCGGGGAGTGGAGACACTGGCTTGAGGGGGCTAAGTTTGTGGTCTCAATTCTCACCGACCATAAGAATCTGGCATATTTAGAGTCAGCGAAGCGGCTCAATGCCAGGCAGGCACGATGGGCTTTGGTTTTTTGCTCGCTTTAATTTTTTGATAACATATCGCCCTGGGTCAAAAAACATCAAGGCTGATGCGCTCTCGCAGAGTTTTGCTCCAGTTCAAGAGACCGCCGAGGAGCCATTGCCCATTGTGTCCCCATCATGTATTAAAGTGGGCATTACCCAGGACCTCTTGTCATTAGTCCTTAGAGCACAGGAGCAGGCTCCTCCAGACCTTCCGGTAGGTCTCTTGTTTGTGCCTCCTAGGTTAAGACAGCGAGTGTTCCTGGAATTCCATGCCAAGAGGTCGGCAGGGCATCCGGGTATTGCCAGAACTCGGGAGTTGCTGTCTAGGGCGGTGTGGTGGCCCTCGGTGGCTAGGGATGTGCATCAGTGGGTTCGGGCATGTGACGTTTGTGCCCAAAATAAAACTCCTAGAGGGGTTCCTGTCGGCCCATTACATCCACTCTCTATTCCGTCTAAGCCATGGACCCACATTTCCATGGATTTTGTGGTGGACTTGCCCAAATCCTCGGGGATGACAGCCATTTGGGTTGTCGTTGACAGGTTTTCGAAGATGGCGCATTTCGTTCCACTGGTTGGGTTGCCATCGGCCAGACGCCTGTGAGTTATTTATGCAGCATGTTGTGCGCCTCCACGGGTTAACACTTGATGTGGTCTCTGACCGTGGATCCCAGTTTGTGGCCAAATTCTGGAGGGTATTTTGTTTTGATCTCCAGATTTCTGTGAGCTTGTCGTCAGGCTACCATCCACAGTCTAATGGGCAGACTGAGAGGGTGAACCAGTCCTTGGAGCAGTTCCTCAGGTGTTATGTCTCCAAGTGTCATACTGACTGGGTTGCTCATCTGTCCATGGCGGAGTTTGCCTATAACAACGCGGCTCACTCTGCTACAGGGATCTCTCCCTTCCTTTGTGTGTATGGGCATCATCCTAAGGCCAATTCTTTTGACCCCCTGGATTCCACGTCTGGTGGTTCCTCTGTTGTTTCGGTCCTTAGGGGTATTTGGAGGAGAGTGAAGAAAGCCCTTGTGTCTGTGTCATTAGTGACCAAAAGGGTTTTTGATAAGCGGAGAAGACCCTGCAGCTTCAAATTAGGAGACTTCGTCTGGTTGTCCACCAAGAATTTGAAGTTGAGACAGCCATCTCATAAGTTTGGCCCCCGGTTCATCGGCCCTTATAAGATCACCAGGGTTATCAATCCGGTGGCATTTCAGTTAGATCTGCCCCGTTCATTGGGTATCAATAAAACATTTAATTGTTCCCTTTTAAAACTGGCGGTTAATAATCCTTCTTCCAGTGGAAGACCTTCTCCTCTTCTGATACGGGGTCAGAGGGAGTTTGTGGTTGAAAGGGTTCTTGACTCCAAGATGGTTCGGGGTCGGCTGTCATTTTTGGTGCACTGGAAGGGGTATGGCCCGGAGGAGCGGTCGTGGGTGCGCAGTTGTGATCTTCATGCCCCCAGACTGATACGCTCTTTCTTCTCGCAGTTCCCCGATAAACCCGGTGGTAGGGGTTCTTTGACCCCTCGTCAGAAAGGGGGTACTGTTAGGATCTCCTGCTCTGTGCTGCCACGTCGCCATGGCAACCGGGAGGCAAGTGTTAGCGAAGTAACCTGAGCGCAGCTGATACTCCGGTCCGGGTTTTTACTGTGTAGTGGTTACAGGCTCTGTGCACGGCAGGGAATCCGGCGCTGGTTTTGTGCTCACAGTCTGTGAGGTCTGAGTGGGGCGTGGACAGCACCTGCTATATAAACCATCCTCTCAGGCTAGGCAAATGCTGCTGAATCTTTGTTTGTTAGTCAGTTCCAGAGAGTTAGCTAGTACTGTGTGACTTTGTATTTACTTGTTGCTTACTGCGAATAGGCCTTGGGATTCGGTACTTCATTCTGCCAATCCGGACCTAGCAGTAAGACTGGAGTCAGTTGTTTGACCTGCTGGGGTTCTTTTGCTATTCTGTGAACCCAGCAGGTTTGCGGCTGTACTCTCAGACCTGCTTGCTTAATCCTCCCTCACTGTGCAGGGCGTCCAGGTGTCAGTTTAGTAGCAGTAAGCTGAACCTGTGCCCTGCAAGTGGGGGTTAGGATTGTGGATACTCTCCTTGTGTCTATATTTCTATCTCTGACCAAGGAGTTTATTCCCACACCCGTTGGTAACCCTTTGGGGTTTTCTCTGTTGCTCTTAGCAACATCATTTCAGGTGCTCCACATGTTAAATCACTACACATCGCCTCATTGTCCGCTCTATTCCATCTGAGCATTCCTGACACTAGGGAGACACCCAATTCCTGAGCCTTTGGGCTTCTCCGTTCACTTTGTGTTTATTAGTTATTCCATCACCTCCTGTGTATGTTATGTTATACTGTCTGTGAGTTCGTTTGCTTCGCTTCCCTCTCTGTTCATACACCGGTATACTCCTGTTAGCACTGGTGTGCGTAACAGAAGCAGGACAGCCAATCTTGTTGTTATCATACAGAACAAACAGAGCCTCTGTTTTCCGTATACGAGCTGTTCTAGCAACATACATTTTCAAAGCTCTAACCACATCAGTGAGTGTGTCAGTAACTACTGGCACCACAATAGGTTGGTTTATGTGAAAAGCAGAAACCACCTTAGGAAGAAAATGTTGTCGAGTTCGCAACTCTGCCCTATCTTCATGGAAAATCAGGTAAGGGCTCTTGTGAGACAAGGCCCCCAATTCAGACACCCGCCTTGCGGATGCCAATGCCAAAAGCATCACCACTTTCCAAGTGAGAAACTTCAACTCTATCTTTTGTAGAGGCTCAAACCAATCCGATTGAAGGAACTGCAATGCCACGTTAAGGCCCCATGGTGCCACTGGAGGCACGAATGGAGGCTGGATGTGCAGAACCCCTTTCACGAAGGTCTGAACCTCTGGAAGAGAGGCCAATTGTTTTTGGAAGAACACTGACAAGGCCGAAATCTGGACCTTGATTGATCCCAATCGTAGGCCCGCCTCCACACCATCCTGCAAAAAATGGAGAAAACGTCCTACAGTGGTAATGTTTTGACGTTACTCCCTTTCTGGCCTGAATAAGGGTGGGGATGACCTCATTAGGAATACCCTTCCTGGCTAGGATACGGCGCTCAACAGCCATGCCGTCAAACGTAGCCGCGGTAAGTCTTGGTACACACACGGCCTCTGCTGCAGCATGTCCTCCCGAGGAGGAAGAGGCCGAGGATCTCCTATGAGTAACTGCTGAAGATCTGGTTACCAAGCCCTTCTTGGCCAGTCTGGGGCAATGAAGATTGCTCGAACCATTGTCTTTCTTATGATCCTGAGTACTTTTGGGATCAGCGGAAGTGGAGGGAAAACATACACTAACGGAAACACCCACTGGGTCACCAGTGCATCCACTGCTACTGCTTGATGGTCTCTCGACCTGGAACAGTATCTCTGAAGCTTCTTGTTGAGACGAGACGCCATAATGTCTATTTGAGGAAATCCCCAAAGACTTGTCACCTCTGCGAAGACTTCTTGGTGGAGGCCCCACTCTCCTGGATGGAGATCGTGTCTGCTGAGGAAGTCTGCTTCCCAGTTGTCTACTCCCGGAATGAATATTGCCGACAGAGCTTGTAGATGTTTTTCTGCCCAGCGGAGGATTTTTGTCGCCCCTGCCATTGCCGCTCTGCTTTTCGTTCCGCCCTGCCTGTTTATGTATGCGACTGCTGTTACATTGTCCGCCTGGATCTGCACGGGACGGTCTTGAAGAAGATGTACCACTTGTTGAAGGCCGTTGTAAATGGCTCTTAGCTCCAGAACGTTTATGTGAAGGCAGGCTTCCTGTTGTGACCAACGTACCTGGAAGTTTTCTCCCTGAGAGACTGCTCCCCAGCCTCGGAGACTTGCATCTGTGGTTACTAAGACCCAGTCCTGAATCCCGAACCTGCGTCCCTCTAGCAGGTGAGAGCTGTGCAACCACCACAGGAGCGAAATCCTGGTTTTTGACGACAGGATTATCTTTCTGTGCATGTGTAGGTGTGACCCTGACCATTTGTCCAACAGGTCCCACTGGAATACTCTGGCATGGAACCTGCCAAACTGTATGGCCTCGTAGGCCGCCACCATCTTCCCCAACAACCGAATGCACTGATGGATCGACACACTTGATGGTTTCAATATCTGTTTTACCATTTTCTGGATTTCCAGAGCCTTTTCCAGCGGAAGAAATACTCTCTGAACTTCTGTGTCCAGAATCATCCCGAGGAAAGACAACCTTGTCATCGGTTCCAACTGTGACTTTGAGTAATTTATGATCCACCCGTGTTGTTGGAGTATTGACAGGGAGAGGGATGTGTTTTGTAATAACTGATCCCTGGATCTCGCCTTTATCAGGAGGTCGTCCAGATAAGGGATTATATTGACTCCTTTCTGACGAAGCAGGACCATCATCTCCGCCATCATCTTGGTGAATACCCTCAGCGCCGTGGAGAGACCGAAAGGTAACGTCTGGAATTGGTAATGGCAATCCTGAATCGCGAATCTCAGATAAGCCTGGTGAGGAGGATAAATGGGAACATGCAGGTAAGCATCCTTTATGTCCACCGACACCAAGTAGTCCCCCTCCTCCAGACTGGCAATCACCGAAGTGATTCCATCTTGAACTTGAACCTTTTCAGGAAGAAATTCAGATCTTTTAGATTTAAGATCGGTCTGACCGAGGCGTCCGGCTTCGGAAAACAACAAAGAGGCTTGAATAAAAACCCCGCCCCTGTTGTGACAACGGTACCAGGACTATGACCTGGTCTTGACATCATTTTTGGATTGCCGCTGTTACTGCTTCTCTCTTTGGCGGAGAAGCTGGCAAGGTCGATTTGAAAAATCGGCATGGGGGAACGTCTTGAAACTCTAGTTTGTATCCCTGGGATACTATTTGCAACACCCAGGGGTCCAGGCCAGATAGAATCCAATCCTGGCTGAAGAGTTTGAGACGTGCCCCCACCCGAGCGGCCTCCCGCAAGGGAGTTCCAGCGTCATGCTGGGGATTTGGCAGAATTAGGGGTAGACTTTTGCTCTTGGGAACCTGGAGCCGGTGTGGGCTTCTTTCCCCTTCCCCTACCTGCAAAGAAGGGGAAACCTCTCGTCTTGTTGTATTTATTGGGCCAAAAGGATTGCATTTGCGGGTGATAGGTCTTTTTTGCCGGTGCAGTCACAGAGGGCAAAAATGTTGACTTACCTGCTGTAGCCGCCGAGACTAACGCATCCAGTCCATCGCCAAATAAGGCCTCACCTTTATATGGGAGAGCCTCCATTTTTCTTTTGGAATCTGCATCCGCGTTCCACTGGTGAATCCATAAGGCCCGCCTAGCCGATACTGCCATGGTAGCGGTTTGTGAACTCAAGAGTCCAATATCCTTCATTGCTTCCAGTATGTAGGCGGCAGCATCCTTGATATTCCCTAACTTAAGGAGTATCTCATCTTTATCAATCATGTCAATTTCTGATGACACGCTTTCTGACCATTTTTCAATAGCGCGACTCACCCACGCGCAGGCAATAGTGGGCCTGAGCAGTGTACCATTGGTAACATAAATGGATTTCAATGTTGTTTCCATTTTGCGGTCTGCCGGCTCTTTAAGAGAAGCCGTGCCAGGAGCAGGGAGAATTACCTTCTTTGTCAACCTGGAAAGTGCACTGTCTAACACAGGGGGTGACTCCCATTTTTTCCTGTCTTCAACCGGGAAAGGATAAGCTATGTGAATCCTTTTGGGAATACAATTTTTTTTTATCAGGATTCACCCACATCCCTTCAAACAAAGCATTTAGTTTGTGTGAAGGAGGGAACGTGACTTTGGATTTCTTTTCCTTACATAAATAAGCTTTCTCCTGAGGTACAGGAGTGCTTTCTGTAACCTCCAACACGTCCCTTATTGCCACAATCATATAATGTATACTTTTTGCCAATTTATGATCTATCTCTCTGGATTCACTATCATCGACACAAGAATCAGAATCCGTGTCGGTATCAGTGTTTACAACATTTGCAAATGGTCTTTTATGTGACCCAGAGGGGCCGCCCGCATAAGGAATAACAGCATCCTGAAAAATCACATCTTCCACAGATTTTCTCCAGCATGCAGCCTTATAGGCCCTACACACTGGCCGATTTTCTGAAAGATATGAACGATCTCGTTCATAAATGAACGAGAACTCGTTCATATCTTTCAGTGTGGAGACTCCAGCGATGAACGATGCGCGTCCCCGCGCTCGTTCATCGCTGGTCTCCCGTCGGCTGTGCATGCAGGCCAATATGGACGATCTCGTCCATATTTGCCTGCACTTCAATGCAGCCGCGTGACGGGGGGAGTGAAGAAACTTCACTCCCCCCGTCACTGCCCCCCCCCCC
This sequence comes from Pseudophryne corroboree, assembly GCF_028390025.1. Taxonomy (NCBI): domain Eukaryota; kingdom Metazoa; phylum Chordata; class Amphibia; order Anura; family Myobatrachidae; genus Pseudophryne; species Pseudophryne corroboree. The sequence goes on along the minus strand of NC_086453.1, from coordinate 57,740,036 downwards.
ACCCCGCCGCCGGGTCGCTCGTCGGCCGTATCCGCCGTCGGGCAGCTCGGCGGCGGATCGGCTAGTGTATAGGGCCCCTAAGATTCAGACTTATCCAATCTACGGTTAATCAGATGCATACTGTCACGTAGCTCTTTCACCAATGCAGGCTCTTGGTGTGCTGGTAGCGCCACCACATTACAACTCTGTGTCCCTAAAATGGCTTCCTCCTCTGTGTCCCTAAAATGGCTTCCTCCGGGGAGGAACTCCCTGCCTCAGACATGCCTCACACTTGTACAGCACTCACAGACACACTGGGACTTATTTGGGGACAGAGTAAAATCTGTCAGAGGGACACAGTATAGGAGCAGCCACCTCACAACCCCAGCGCCTGTATTTAATGTCTGTGAACACAGAATGCCCACTGATATGCAGCGCTCTTTACACAGTAAAACACATTTGTAAAGCACCACAATCGCTTTGTGTCCCCCTTATTTACACCCTGAATACTTGTAGTCAGAAGTGGAGGAGGACCAGCTATAGCAGCCTGAGGAGAGAGAGAGAAAATGATGCTGAGCAGTGTGCTGGCTGCCTGAGGAAGAAGCTCCGCCCTTTTTACCTCAGAGACTGTTTGTAATATTTATACTGGCAGGGGTCGGGCTGTGCCTGGGCATCTTATGCCCCCTATTAGACAATTTATAGAGGTATTTTGCTGCCCAGGGGGAGCACCATGCAGTACCTGTGTGTGTGGGCAGCAATGGCGCGCTGCGCTCCCGCCATCCGCGTCGTACCTCAGCCGTCACTTACTTGATAGAAGTTCAATCTTCTCATACTCACCTGTCTTCTGACTTCTGGCTCTGTGAGGGGGGTGACGGCGTGCTGTGGGAGTGAGCATCTAGACACGGCTAGCGTTCAGTTCCCTTCAGGAGCTAATGGTGTCCTGTCAGCCAGAAGCAGAGCCATGAAACTCTGAGGAAGTTGGTTCTGCTTCTGCCCCCTCAGTCCCACGAAGCAGGGAGTATGATGCCAGCAGATCTCCCTGAAAATAAAAAACCTAACATTAGTCTTTTCAGAGAAACTCAGTAGAGCTCCTCAGAGTGCATCCAGTCGACCTGGGCACATTTCTAAAACTGAGGTCTGGAAGAGGGGCATAGAGGGAGGAGCCAGTTCACACCCAATGAAAAGTCTTTAGAGTGCCCATGTCTCCTGCGGATCCCGTCTATACCCCATGGTCTTGATGTCGTCCCCAGCATCCTCTAGGACGTATGAGAAATGTCTTTTATTGCCACAATCATGTACTGAATGCTCTTAGCCAGTTTTGGATTTAATCTGGCATCACTATAGTCGACACTTGAGTCAGTGTCCGTGTCCCTGTCGGTATCCGTGTCTGCCAGCTGGGCAAATGAACGTTTTTGTGACCCCGAGGGGGTCTGGACTTGAAACAACACATCCTCTACGGATTTCTTCCATGCCTGGTTCTGAGACTCAGATTTATCCAATCTCTTATTTATCAGAGCCACATTAGCATTCAAAGCACTCAAAACATTCACCCAATCAGGTGTCGGCGGTGCCGACAGGGTCACTCCCACAGCCGTTTGTGTCCCTAACATAGTCTCCTCCTGGGAAGAGCCCTCCGCCTCAGACATGCCGACACACGTGCACCCAACACACGTAGACACACTGGGCCTATAGGGGACAGACGCACAGTAAAGCCTGTCAGAGAGACACAGAAGGAGTTATGAAACACCACAGAAAATGCCCCAGACCTGCAGCGCTTTTATAATTTACATATAATGCACCAAAATAACTGTGCTCCCCCCCCCCCCCCCCCGTTTTTCACCGTGATACTTATGCAGCAGTGTGAGGAAGGACCAGCGTCTCTGCAGCCTTGTGTAGAGAAAATGGCGCCGGGCTGTGTGCTGTGAGGGCTAAGCTCCACCCCCGTAATGGCGCGCTTCAGACCCGTTCTGTTTAAATAAATTTTTATACTGGCGGGGGTCCGGACAGTGCCCTGGCACTATGTCCGCTCTTGCCAGGTAGTTATGGAGGTTAGATATGCTGCCCAGGGCGCCCCCCCCACCCCCTCCCGCACCCTGTAGTGCCGCTGTGTAGTCGGAGCATGGCGCGCAGCCTGCGATCGCTGTGCGGTACCTCAAAGCCGTCACTGAAGTCTTCTTTTCTTCTACTCACCTGTCTTCTGACTTCTGGCTCTGCAAGGGGGGTGATGGCCGGCTCGAATGAGCCCCTAGGCGTACCTAGTGATCAAACTCTCAGGAGCTAATGGTGTCCTGTAGCCAAAGAAGCAGAGCCTTGAAACTCACAGAAGTAGGTCTGACTTCTCTCACCTAAGTCCCACGAAGCAGGGAGACTGGTTGCCAGCAGTACTCCCTGAAAATAAAAAACCTAACATAAAGTATTTTCTGAGAAACTCAGTAGAGCTCCTCAGAGTGCATCCAGTCTGCCTGGGCACAGATTCTAAACTGGAGTCTGGAGGAGGGGCATAGAGGGAGGAGCCAGTTCACCCCCCCTTTGAAAGTCTTAGTGCCCATGTCTCCTGCGGATCCCGTCTATACCCCATGGTTCTTGATGTGACCCCAGCATCCTCTAGGACGTATGAGAAATAACCAGCACTTTATGACAATGTGTATCTGTTCTGACATGGCAAGTAACAATGGCCCTTGATAAATTCAAGTGTGTGGTCTACTATTTGCTTACATTTCCCTTGTCGCATCATGACCTTAAATACTCTGTATTGCTGTCAGCAACCTAGTGATCTAATTGGCTGCAGGTTGATTTAACTTCAAAGCTAGGGCCATTGTAACGACAGGGATGAGTGATAAATGCTCTGATCCTTTTCAAATGCACCTTAAAGGCAAAGCATTACATAGCTGGTTCATATGGGAACATTTACATAGGGGCCAGTTGATGGAGCATAGCTGGGTCCTTCACTTTGAATGCACACAGCTGGGACCATGGGGGAGGGGTGGCAACGCTTTACCTCCAGCCACATATCGGCCGCACCACCTGTAGGGCTGCAGCTGTTCACAGGTTTTACCATGTATTTGTCTTTTTACTTGTTTAATAGAACTGTACCCTGCTGCCTGGATCGCTGCACGGTGAGCCCTTAGGACACGTCTGGCGCTCAGCTACCTGCTCCCGGCCCAGTCTTCTGTGATTTCATAATGTTATATGTGCTGGGGGACCAGGGTGCAGAGCAGGGCGCAGAAGTGCCCGGTTACCTAGCCTCTATGCCAGAGGTTCTCAAACTCGGTCCTCGGGAACCCACACAGTGCATGTTTTGCAGGTAACCCAGCAGGTGCACAGGTGTATTAATTACTCACTGACACATTTTAAAAGGTCCACAGGTGGAGCTAATTATTTCACTTGCGATTCTGTGAGGAGACCTGCAAAACATGCACTGTGTGGGCTCCCGAGAACCGAGTTTGAGAACCTCTGCTCTATGCTGTACTATACTGTAACCATTTAGTACAATCCCATTGCTAATCTCATATTTGCTTACTCTACTGAAATGTCAGAGCGTTGGTTCGTGCAGCACTTTTCATTAGGGGGCGTACAACCAGGGAAATGTACAGAGGGATATTCTATGCTTAGGGGGTGTGTATCACAAGTGCCAGGGGTGTGTCTAGCAAGTGCCAGGGGTGTGTCTAGCAAGTGCCAGGGGTGTGTCTAGCACGTGCCAGGGGTGTGTCTAGCACCTGCCAGGGGTGTGTCTAGCACCTGCCAGGGGTGTTTCTAGCAAGTGCCAGCGGTGTGTCTAGCACCTGCCAGGGGTGTTTCTAGCAAGTGCCAGGGGTGTGTCTAGCACCTGCCAGGGGTGTTTCTAGCAAGTGCCAGGGGTGTGTCTAGCACCTGCCAGGAGTGTTTCTAGCAAGTGCCAGGGGGTGCATCTAGCACCTGCCAGGGGTGTGTCTAGCAAGTGCCAGCGGTGTGTCTAGCAAGTGCCAGGGGTGTGTCTAGCAAGTGCCAGCGGTGTGTCTAGCAAGTGCCAGGGGGTGTGTCTAGCACCTGCCAGGGGTGTGTCTAGCTAGTGACAGTGGTGTGTCTAGCAAGTGCCAGCGGTGTGTCTAGCAAGTGCCAGGGGTGTGTCTATCAAGTGCCATTGGTGTGTCTAACCCATCCAGTCTGCCCTTTATGGTTAGGGGTGTTATGTAACCACAATTTCCCCCATATCATCATATCCCCCTCAATCACCTCAACTCAGAGCCCCCTTTTACACAGTACGGCAGACAGTTCACTTTCACACATTACATCAGGCAGAGTCCCATTTTACACAGCATGACAGGTAGGGTCCCCCTTTTACAAATCAGGCAGGTAGAGCTCCCTTTTACACATTAGGCAGGTAGAGTCCCCCTTTTACACATTACGGCAGGCAGTGTCCCCCTTTTTTTGTACACATTACAGCAGCAGAGTCCCCCTTTTTACACATTAAGCAGGAAGAGTCCCCTATTTTACACATTATGGCAGGCAGTCCCCCTTTTTTACACATTATGGCAGGCAGTCCCCCTTTTTTTTACACATTATGGCAGGCAGTGACCCTTTTTTACACATTATGGCAGGCAGTCCCCCTTTTTTTTTACACATTATGGCAGGCAGTGACCCTTTTATGAGAGTGAGAGATACTCACCCTCACCTGTGACCTGCAATTCGGCATCCAGGGCAGGCTGTCAATAGCAGAGGAGGCAGAGACCCGGGAGCTGGTGGTTGCGGCAGCGCTCCCGAGTCCCTTGCAGAGACTGCACCGTCGGCGGGAGGCAGGCGGTGGGAGACAGACGCCGGCGGGACTCAGAGACCAGTGACTGCCTGAGATAGCGGCAGTGCGGGTGGGAATGCAACGTTCTGAGTCCCTTGTAGAGGCGGCAGCGGGAGACAGGCGGCGCCCCCGCTGGGACTCATAGTGACAGGAACAGTAACTAGAGATATCTGTCATGCACGTGGGGGGGGCTGGGGGTGCAAGGCACCATCGGCACACACCTAGTACGGCCCTAGCTTTGAATCCCATCATCATAATCCCCCTCAACGGAATGATTGCACCTGGACCTTCCTCTCCCCGCACCTCCTGTAGCTCAGCCTCCTCCCGGACGTCACCTGTTTCAGGCCTGATAATCTTCTCGCAGTACAGTAGTGTGGCTCGTGGCTTATTGGATACATGTAATGAAATAATAAAATTGGGGGTGAGGTATGATGTTACTGGGTTGGGGCCAGGCCAGAAAGGGGTTGGAAATATGGGAGAGAGCAAGCAGAGATATAAAAGGAACAAATGAATGACTTTGCTACGGCTTCTGGGATAATATAATTCTATGCAGCATATACATTCTACTACATCATGAGGCACACACAAGGAAAGTACACTTTGAGGTCACAGTCCCTTTAAAATACTGTCCTGACAGTGGTCAATCCTCGATAATACAGTACTCAGTAATACCCCTTTCAGATTGGCAGAGCCGGGTCGCACCGGGGAAATTGTACACAGGTGCGACCCGCCTTGAGACCCCTTTCAGACATGCAGCCTAACCTGACATGTTGCCAGGTTGGTGACGCTACAGGAGGTGGTGCTTGGAGATGATCATGCCCAAGCGCCACCTCCTCCTACGGGGGACAGCCAGGCACCTCTCTCCCTGCAGCGCCTTCCCCCGACACCGCAGACATGTCCCCCCGCAGCCAGCTCCCCCCACCGGCCGTCGATCTCAGCTCCCCCAGCCACCCGCAGCACCGCTTGTCTCCTCACCTCAATCCGACTTGTTTTCAAGTTGGATTGAGTTTTCCGGAAAGGGGGGGCCAAAACCTGTCGGATTTGGCCCCATCTCCGACAGAAGCACGTGGATCGGCGGCTATTCCGCCGATCCACGTGTTTTCCGACAAGTCGGGAATTCCCAACTTGTCGGAAAAAATCACCCCCTATTGAATAGGTTGGAACCCTATTTCTGTCGGAAGCTGCCGTCTTTCCGACAAGACAGCAGCTTCCGACAGTTATTGAATACACCCCAAAGTAGAGATAAGTAACACACCCCCTTAGTGTTATATTATAACTTTCCAAATGCATGTAAAATACCAATGTGATAAACAGGCCCCCGTGTGGCAGATGTACTGGATTAACATATGCTGTGTCGCCTTCCCCATATGCTCTTCTCAGCCATGCGGATCTAGCACCAGCAATGGCTGCACCCACTTCTCTCTCTAAGGGGGTAGGCTCTGTTGTCACTCTCTGCTCCTCAGGCATGCTGGGATGTATAGTAGTATAAAACTACATCTCCCATCAGCCCCCCCACCCAGTATAAAGATGGAGAGGAGACCACTGGTAGCCGCAGAGACCACCAGACAGACAGGTGAGTATCATACCTGTGGTAATCCCAAACTGGGCACAAGTTACGCAAGGTTTTTTATCTCGATAATCCTTGCATATAAATTAATTCCCCCCATAGTCTACCATGCTTAGACTTACCACACCATCAGCCAGTCATAGAACCTGTGTAAGTCATTAGTGTCCTGGTTTAAAGGGATAGTATGGTAAGCTTATCCAAGCTAGAGGAAGCATTGGACTGACCAGACAGAGGCCTTTCCACCCGTCTCTACACTCTTACATACCCGGTAATATTTTCTGTTTACAAATGGTGCACTTGGGGGTGTGACCACGGGAAAGGGGGCATGACCACGGGGAAAGGGGGGGTGAGACGAGTCAGCGCTGCTTCAGTTCCCCAGCGCTGAGGGGCTGGAGGCAGCGCACTGGCACATTAGCTGCAGAGAGCCACGGAGTGAGCAGCCTGTCACTGAGCAGCGCGCTGACAGGGTGCCAGGGGCTGGCTGGGCAGGGGGGCAGGGTACCATTTGCCCCCCGGGCCAGTGCAATTTAAGTGTTCCAGGGCCACCTGACTGCAGATTCCCTGTGAAAAGCTGGGCCGCTTGCTTGAGTCTGCCCCCCAGGTTGAAAGTTGCCAGCCAGCCCCTGCAGGGTACAAACGGTACAGCCCCTCTTTGGCCAGTACATACCATTTAAAAATGGTACTGTACCGGCTAAAACGGTACAGCTGCAGGGTGTGCTCTTAGAACCTCCTAGAACTGGTGAACACTGGGTCCCAGGGATTACCCATGTGCTTGCAAAATGAACTCTCTATAATTTATTAACATTTACATATTTAGTGCCAGCATATTCCATTGTGCCTTACAATTGGGACTCATTAAAATTATAGGGGCTTATTCAAAGCCAGATGCAAACCCAGATTTACTACCTTATACTAATACGAGTTTCAGTAACGGTAACGCGAGGATCTGTGCGGCTTCAAGCCGAGAAAAATGCTCCACCCACTATTATTCCATCATTAGTATGGCCACTTGCACCAGCCACATGTAAGGTGGGAGAAATCCGTCTGAGACAGGCTTCCCTCCTCCATTCGCACGGAACAGGTCTTTGCAGACAGAAGAGATCTTTGCAATCACATTGTCACCACCCAGTTCCCGCACTGAACCTCCCACTTCACACAAACGAGATCCAGCAAAGATCCCGATGGAGATACACAAAATTGTAAATACGCTTCTGCGCATATGCTGTATGCTAGAACGGGATCCGGTCTGAAGATCGACAGTGTCTAGGTCGACAATGTTTAGGTCGACCACTATAGGTCGACAGTCACTAGGTCGACATGGATGGAAGGTCGACATGGTTTCTAGGTCGACATGTGCTAGGTCGACAGGTCTAAAGGTCGACATGAGTTTTTCACATTTTTATTTTTTTTGGACTTTTTCATACTTAACGATCCACGTGGACTACGATTGGAACGGTAAAGTGTGCCGAGCGAAGCGGTAGCGGAGCGAAGGCACCATGCCCGAAGCATGGCGGGCGAAGCGAGCCATGCGAGGGGACGCGGTGCACTAATTTGGAATCCCGGTCACTCTACGAAGAAAACGACACCAAAAAAAAATAAAATTTCCTCATGTCGACCTTTAGACCTGTCGACCTAGCACATGTCGACCTAGAAACCCTGTCGACCTTCCATCCATGTCGACCTAGTGACTGTCAACCTATAGTGGTCGACCTAAACATTGTCGACCTAGACACTGTCGATAAAACGAACCACACCCGCTAGAACTCGCTATCTGCATCTGTACAAAGAATCAGCCCCATTATATCTATTGAAACCAAACAATTCCAAATAAAGGTCACATGAACTAGTTATAACAATCAAAATAGAGAAAGGAAGTGCTGATAGCCGCGGGGTCTATTTACTAAGCCTTGGAGAGAGATAAAATGGATGGAGATAAAGTACCAACCAACCAGCGTGTAATATAGATTGTCACTGCACTGGAAATTTCTCTTTTAAATCAGCAAATATAAAATATCACCCCCTGTAGATATACTTCTAATAGTTATAAAATGTGTGTGCATGTATATATATCTATATCAAATCATTTTTCACTATTAAGGAAGGGGGTGCCACCCCGCAAATAGGTTCAACATCAGGGCCGGCCTGAGTCTAATTTTTCTGGTAAGCGACTATATAGGGGTGTGGCTTCTTGGGGGAAGGGGTGTGGCCACATAATAGTACCAATTCACTTATATATGCGTTACCCTGCAGTAGAGCCGCTTATACATGTTACGTACACCACAGTAAAGCCACTTATGCACATTTTGCCATGATAGAAGCAGTGATATAAGGTTCCTACCAAACTAATGTGGGAACATTTAGGGGGAGATGTACTAAACAGTGAAAAGAGTGGAGAAGTGAGCCAGTGGATTAGTTGCCTATGGCAACCAATCAGCATTGAAGTAACAATTATAATTTGCATACAGTAAAATTATACAGAGCAGCTGATTGGTTGCCATGGGCAACTTCTCCACTGGCTCACTTCTCCGCAGGTTTCACTGCTTAGTACATCACCCCCATAGTTTAGTTTAGTCTTAAAAAGGAGATTTATGGTAGATTTACCATCGTTAAATCTCTTTCTGCGAGGTACACTGGTTTCCACAGGGAATAACATTGGGGTGTAGAGTTGGATCTTGATCCGAGGCACCAACAGCCTAAAGCTTTGACTGTTCCCAGGATGCACTGCACCGCCTCCTCTATAGCCCCGCCTCCAGGCACTGGAGCTCAGTTTCGTTAACCAGTCCAATGCAGTAGCAGGTAAGAGAGACGGTAGATGTTAGTCACATAGACCTACATTCTCACGACAGGAGAAGGGACCAGCGGCTAATGCCATGCAAACCCAAAGAAGCTAAGTGCGTCAGGGTGGGCGCCCTGTGGAAACCAGTGTACTTCGCAGAAAGATTTAACAATGGTAAGTCTACCATAAATCTCCTTTTCTGCAGCGGGGTACACTGGTATTCCACAGGGAATAACAACGGGGATGTCCTAAAGCAATTCCTCATGGGAGGGGACACACAGTAGCGGGCTCAAGAACCCGGCGTCCAAAGGAAGCATCCTGGGAGGCGGAAGTATCAAAGGCATAGAACCTAATGAACGTGTTCACTGAGGACCACGTAGCCGCCTTGCACAATTGTTCTGCGGACGCGCCAAGGCGGGCCGCCCAAGAAGGTCCAACAGACCAAGTAGAATGGGCCTTGATAGCAGCAGAAGCTGGGAGCCCAGCCTGCGCATAAGCTTGTGCAACCACCATTCTAATCCATCTGGCCAAGGTTTGCTTATTCGCAGGCCAGCCACGTTTGTGAAAACCAAAAAGTACAAAAAGGGACTCTGACCTCCTGATAGAGGCAGCCTTTTCCACATAAATACAGAGAGCCCGTACCACATCCAAAGATCGCTCTTTGGAGGACAAACCAGAAGAGATGAATGCCGGAACCATAATCTCCTGGTTAAGGTGAAAAGATGATACCACCTTAGGCAAATAATCTGGGCGAGTTCGAAGAACCGCCCAGTCTTGGTGAAAAATCAGAAAGGGTGGGCGACAGGACAAAGTGCCTAAGTCCGACACCCTCCTAGCATAGGCAATAGCCAACAGAAAAACAACCGTAAGCGTAAGGTATTTAAGGTCCACAGACTCAAGAGGTTCAAATGGAGACTCTTGTAGGGCATTCAGAACAACAGACAGATCCCATGGAGCCACAGGAGGAACATAGGGAGGTTGAATCCGTAAAACACCCTGAGTGAAGGTATGAACGTCAGGAAGAGACGCACCAACAAGGCAGATATATTAACCTTGAGGGAGACCAGACGAAGGCCTAAATCCAGGCCTTGTTGCAGAAAAGCCAAAAGTCTGGAAGTACTAAATTTGGAAGCATCGTAATTCTTTGTGCACACCATGTGAAGTAAGAATGCCAGACCTTGTAATAAATCCGAGCTGAAGCTGGTTTACGGGCTGTTAACATAGTTAGAATGACCACCTCAGAGAATCCTTTGGCTCTCAGGAGTGAAGCTTCAAGAGCCACGCCATCAAAGCCAGTCTGACCAGGCCCCGGTAGACACAAGGGCCCTGAACGAGGAGGTCTGGGTGTTGTGGAAGTAGAAGAGGACGCTCTATCGAGAGACCCTGCAAGTCTGAGAACCAATGCCGTCTGGGCCACGCTGGAGACGAGAAGTAGTATTTCTCCTTCTTGCTTGAACTTCTGTAGTACCCTGGGCAGAAGTGACACCGGAGGGAACACGTATGGCAGCCGAAAGTTCCATGGAATTGCCAGTGCATCCACGAACGCTGCTTGAGGATCCCTTGTCCTTGCTACGAAGACCGGAACTTTGTGATTGTGTCGAGACGCCATCAGGTCTACAGCTGGTAGGCCCCACTTGTCCACTAAGAGTTGAAAGACTTCTGGATGTAGACTCCACTCTCCGGCGTGTACGTCCTGATGAAGTCCGCTTCCCAGTTGAGGACCCCCGGAATGAACACTGCCTATATTGCTGGCAGATGGCGTTCCGCCCATTGAAGGATTTTTTACACTTCCATCATTGCCATGCAGCTTCGAGTGCCGCCTTGATGATTTATATACGCCACCATGGTGGCGTTGTCTGATTGTACTTGAACAGGCCTGTTCTGTACCAGAGGCAGGGCAAGTGTCAATGCATTGAACACTGCCCACAGTTCCAGAATGTTTATCGGGAGGAGAACCTGGAGAGAGTGTTGCTCCAACCCTCAGGCTGGCATCCGTCGTTAGGAGGACCCAGTTGGAAATCCAGAAGGGATGGCCCCTTCTCAACTGTTGATCCTGCAGCCACCAGCTCAGTGACAGACGAACCTCCGGAGTCAAGGGAATCATTTGAGACCTGATCCGATGAGGCAGGTCATCCCACTTGGAAAGGATTAACCTCTGCAGAGGACAGGAATGAAATTGAGTGTACTCTACCATGTCGAAAGCCAGCACCATGAGGCCTAGTACTTGCATCGCCGAGTGTATCGACACTCTTGGTCGAGAGAGGGATCATCTGATCCTGTCCTGAAGTTTCAGGACCTTCTCTGGAGACAAGAACAATCGTTGGTTGTGTGTGTCCAGCAGTGCCCCCAGGTGCACCATGCTCCGAGCAGGGACCAGCGAGGACTTTTTCCAGTTGATGAGCCACCCATGGGCTTATAGGAATTGGACAGTCAGGTCCAGATGACTGAGGTGAACCTCCGGGGAGTTTGCCAGGATCAGCAAGTCGTCCAGATACGGCAGGATCCTGATACCCTGATGGCGGAGAATGGCCGTCATTACCGCCATGACCTTAGTGAAGATCCGAGGAGCCGTAGGTTGCCAATAGCAAACCGCAGCTATTGCTCTTGCGACGTGGCAATAGGTATATGCAGGCAAGCATATGTCCAGGGATACCATATAGTCATTGGGCTCATGGCCAGTACAATAGAGTGCAGAGTTTCCATACGGAATTTGGATACTCTCACAAATGTGTTCAAAGATTTGAGGTTGAGTATAGGCCGGAACCTATGTCCTTCCAGCCTATAGAAACAGGGTCGAATAGTATCCCCTGCCTCTCCGAGACAGAGGTACCGACACTACCATTCCTGTGTTCAGGAGGGATTGTACAACCAAGTGTAGGGTTTGCGCTTTCAACGGATCCGAAGGGATAACCGTCGTGCAAAACTGGCGAGGGGGACGCCTTTTGAAAGAGATTGCGTACCCATCAGAGACAACTTCCCACACCCAGTCGTCCGAAGTGGTCTTTAACCAGGCCTGGGCGAACTGCAGAAGTCGGCCTTCCACCCTGGGGTCCACCAGTGGGAGGCCCGCACCGTTATGCAGCAGGCTTGTCTTGTTTGGAAGCAGGCTGACGGGCGGCCCAAGATTGTTTAGATTTGGGCTTAGTGGTTTTTGAAGCACGAGCCTGTCTTGGGTACACCTGACCTTTTGCTTTACCTGGAGGTCAAAAGGAACGAGAAGTAGTACTCTTAGCCTTCGGAGCAGAAGGATTAGTACTTGGGAGAAACGCAGTCTTGGCCGTCGCCAAGTCAGTCACAATCTTGTTCAGCTCCTCCCCAAATAGTATGTCTCCCTTAAAAGGAAGCACCTCCAAGGTCTTCTTAGAGTACAGATCCACCTTCCAGGACCTCAACCACAGAATCCGGTGAGCCAGGATAGACGTAGTAGACGCTTTGGCCGCCATCACGCCTGCATCCTGAATATAGTGGGAGGCTGTAGTAATATACGACAGATATTGTCTGGCAGTGTCAGAAAAATCCTGAAGTCACTCATCCTTAATTGCCTGAACCCATGCTTCAATTCCTTTTGTAGCCTAAGAGGCTGCCATAGTGGGTCTATGTACAGCACCGGTAAGAGTGTAAATAGACTGCAGGCATCCCTCCACACGCTTATCCGTCAGTTCCTTCAGGGAGGTGGTGGTGGTGACAGGTAGAGTAGAGGCAGGACCGGCAATATAAATTTTGGGGCCCAGTACAGGTATCTCTGGGGCCCCCTCAACCCCCTACTTTTAAAGCAGAGGGTGGTTAAAAATAAATATATATATGTAAAATGCAAATGAACCGGCACTCAAACATATCCTCCAACAGATGTTACTTGTCCCGGTGACCTCCTCATTAGGGCATGTGCCCCAGGTATACACTCTGCAGATGAGAGGCGGCACTACTGTACACTGTATTCTATTATCCTGATGACTGATGGGAGCTTGACCCCAAAACTTTGAATAAACATTCGCTTTATGTCACTGATTTGAACGTCTCAGGAGTGCCGCCTTTTATCTGCAGAATGTGTGTGTGTGTGTGTGTGTGTGTGTGTGTGTGTGTGACACACAGATATATATATATATATATATATATACACATACATACACACGCAGTGGCAAACGCAGGATTTGCATGGGGGGGTTTCCAGAACTGGGCGGAGACAATCACGGGGGTGGGGACTGAGGTGATCCAGTATATGCTGGGTCCGTAAAACTAGTGTGTTTGTGTGTGTGTGTGTGTGTATATATATATATATATATATATATATATATCTACACACACACATATATATATATCTACACACACACACACACACATATATATATATATATATACATACACACACACATACATATACACGGGTGGTCTTCAGTATGCCGGCAGTCGGGCTCCCGGCGACCAGCATACCGGCGCCGGGAGCCTGACCGCCGGCATACCGACACTTATTCTCCCTCGTGGGGGTCCACGACCCCCCTGGAGGGAGAATAGAATAGTGTGGCGCGCGTAGCGTGGCGAGCGCAGCGAGCCCGCAAGGGGCTCATTTGCGCTCGCCACACTGTTGGTAAGCCGGCGGCCGGCCTCCCGGCGCCGGTATGCTGGTCGCCGGGAGATCGTAGTGAACCCATATACACATATACATAGCATATTAAACATACATATATATATATATATATATATATATATATATATATACACACACATACAGTACACATATATATACACATGTATATATATATATCATATGTGTGTGTGTGTGTGTGTGTGTGTTTATATGTATGTATGCATATACATGTGTATATATGTAGGCACATGGATATATATGTACTATAATTAAAATAAAGTAAACTTTTATTGCACTTGCAAGTGCCACCAGGAAGACAGCAGGCTGCAGAGGACGCTAGACAGTCATTAATAATACTCATGCAGCTAAAAAAAAAAAAAAAATATTTTTTTTTTTTTTTTTTTTTTTTTAGTGGAGGGGGGTTTCTGGGTACTCGGAAACCCCCCCTGGGTGCGCCACTGCCACGCATACACACATATATACATACACACTATATATTATACCTATATACAATCCTGTGTGACAGGCACCAGGGGAGGGGGGGAATGAGGCTTTTATAAGGGATATTATTAGGGAAGGACAGGGCATAAGGTGAAGCCGGCGGCTTCCTCACACCGTGGGCAGCGGCTTCTCTATACCGAGAGCAGTGGCATACCTGTGTGATTTCTCCCACGTACCTGTGAAGCTACAAAGTCTGGGGGTCAGGGGAATGTCGTCCGTGGTGGCAGCTCCAGTCCAGAGTCCAGCGTCACAACGGCAACGCAAGGTACTGGACCAAGTGACTGGGTAATGGGGTGGGGGTGGGGGGGGTTTGCGCGCTTGTAATTGTAATATAAGATTTTGAACCTACCGGTAAATCTTTTTCTCCTAGTCCGTAGAGGATGCTGGGGACTCTGTAAGGACCATGGGGTATAGACGGGCTCCGCAGGAGACATGGGCACTTTAAAGACTTTAGGATAGAATGGGTGTGCACTGGCTCCTCCCTCTATGCCCCTCCTCCAGACCTCAGTTAGAGAAACTGTGCCCAGAGGAGACTGACAGTACAAGGAAAGGATTTTTGTTAATCTAAGGGCAAGATTCATACCAGCCCACACCATCCACACTGTATAACCTGGAATATATGCAACCAGTTAACAGTGTGAAACAAAACAGCATCAGCCAACGACTGATCTTAACTGTAACATAACCCTTATGTAAGCAACAACTATATACAAGTCTTGCAGAATTTCGTCCGCACTGGGACGGGCGCCCAGCATCCTCTACGGACTAGGAGAAAAAGATTTACCGGTAGGTTTAAAATCTTATTTTCTCTTACATCCTAGAGGATGCTGGGGACTCCGTAAGGACCATGGGGGTTATACCAAAGCTCCAAACCGGGCAGGAGAGTGCGGTTGACTCTGCAGCACCGACTGAGCAAACATGAGGTACTCATCAGCCAGGGTATCAAACTTGTAGAATTTTGCAAAAGTGTTTGAACCCGACCAAGTAGCCGCTCGGCAAAGCTGTAACGCCGAGACGCCTCGGGCAGCCGCCCAAGAAGAGCCCACCTTCCCAGTGGAATGGGCCTTTACCGAATTTGGTACCGGCAATCCAGCCGTAGAATGAGCCTGCTGAATCGTGTTACAGATCCAGCGAGCAATAGTCTGCTTAGAAGCAGGAGCGCCAACCTTGTTGGCTGCATACAGGACAAACAGAGCTTCTGTTTTCCTAATCCGAGCCGTCCTGGCTACGTAAATTTTTAAGGCCCTGACTACATCAAGGGATTTGGAATCCTCCAAGTCTCCCGTAGCCACAGGCACCATAATAGGTTGGTTCATATGAAATGATGACACCACCTTAGGTAAAAATTGAGGACGAGTCCTCAACTCTGCTCTATCCACATGGAAAATGAGATAGGGGCGCTTATGAGACAAGGCCGCCAATTCGGACACCCGCCTTGCAGATGCCAAGGCCAACAACATGACCACCTTCCAAGTGAGAAATTTTAACTCAACAGTTTGAAGAGGCTCAAACCAGTGAGATTTTAGGAACCGTAACACCACGTTAAGGTCCCATGGTGCCACTGGGGGCACAAAAGGAGGCTGGATGTGCAGCACTCCCTTTACAAAAGTCTGGACTTCTGTGAGAGAAGCCGATTCTTTCTGGAAAATATAGAAAGGGACGAAATCTGCACCTTAATGGAGCCTAACTTTAGGCCCATATCCACTCCAGTCTGTAGAAAGTGGAGAAAACGGCCCAAGTGGAAGTCTTCTGTAGGAGCATTCTTGGCTTCACACCAAGAAACATACTTCCTCCAGATACGGTGATAATGTTTCGCCGTCACCTCCTTCCTAGCCTTTATCAGAGTAGGGATGACTTCTTCCGGAATACCCTTCCCAGCTAGGATTTGTTCAACCGCCCTGCCGTCAAACGTAACCGCGGTAAGTCTTGGAACACGCAGGGCCCCTGCTGCAACAGGTCCTCCCTAAGAGGAAGAGGCCAAGGATCTTCTGTGAGCATCTCCTGAAGATCTGAATACCAGGCCCTTTGAGGCCAATCTGGAACAATGAGTATTGTCTGCACTCTTTTTCGTCTTATGATTCTCAATATTTTTGAGATGAGAGGAAGAGGAGGGTACACATAGACCGACTGAAACATCCATGGTGTCACCAGGGCGTCCACCGCTACTGCCTGCGGGTCCCTTGACCTGGCACAATACCTCCGAAGCTTCTTGTTGAGGCGTGACGCCATCATGTCTATTTGAGGAAGTCCGCAAAGACTTGTTATCTCTGCAAAAACTCCTTGATGAAGTCCCCCACTCTCCTGGATGGAGATCGTGTCTGCTGAGGAAGTCTACTTCCCAGTTGTCCACTCCCGGAATGAATACCGCTGACAGAGCGCTTACGTGATTTTCTGCCCAGCGCAGAATCCTTGTGGCTTCTGCCATTGCCACTTTGCTCCTTGTCCCGCCTTGGCGGTTTACATGAGCCACGGCTGTGACTTTGTCTGATTGAATCAGAACCGGTAGGTCGCGAAGAAGATTCTCCGCTTGTCGTAGGCCGTTGTATATGGCCCTCAATTCCAGTATGTTGATGTGTAGACAAGCCTCCTGGCTTGACCATAGTCCCTGAAAATTCCTTCCTTGTGTGACTACTCCTCATCCTCGGAGGCTCGCGTCCGTGGTCACCAGAACCCAGTCTTGAATGCCGAACCTGCGACCCTCTAGAAGGTGAGCACTCTGCAGCCACCACAGGAGAGACACCCTGGCCCTGGGCGACAGGGTTATTTTCTGATGTATTTGAAGATGGGACCCGGACCACTTGCCCAGAAGGTCCCACTGAAAAGTCCTCGCATGAAACCTGCCGAAGGGGATGGCCTCGTAGGTCGCCACCATTTTTCCCAGTACTCGAGTGCATTGATGGACTGACACTCTTATAGGCTTTAACCCCTCCGTTTTTCTGTATCCAGAATCAGCCCAAAAAAATACAACCGAGTTGTCGGAACCCACTGCTACCTTGGTAAATTTGGAATCCAGCTGTGCTGTTGTAGTACTCTCAGGGAGAGAGACACTGTCTTTAATAACTGTTCCCCTGAACTCGCTGTTATCAGGAGATCGTCCAAGTATGCGATACTTGTGACCCCTTGTTTGTGCAGGAGCACCATTATTTCTGCCATTACCTTGGTGAAATTCCGGGCCCGTAGAAAGCCCCAACGGCAACGTCTGAAACTGGTAATGTCAATCCTGTACAGCGAACCTTAGGTACGCCCGATGAGGATATATGGGGACATGAAGGTATGCATCCTTTATGTCTAGTGACACCATAAAATCCCCCCCTTTCCTGGCTGGATATCCTTGCCTTGAGAGATTCCATCTTGAATCTGATCCTCTTTAAATGTAGGTTTAGGGATTTTAGATTCAGAATTGGTCTGACCGAGCCATCCGGCTCCGGGACCACAAATAGGGCTGAATAAAACCCTTTTCCCTGTTGCACTAGGGGAACCATGATAAACACCTGCTGTTGACCCAGCTTTAGTATGGCTGCCAAAACTACTTTCCTCTCCGGGGAAGTAGCTGGCAAGGCCGATTTGAAAATCGGTGTGGAAGCACCTCTTTGATGGATGTGGTAGATGTCGGGGAGGACAATTTTTCTGTGAACTGGCCGTAGCCGGCGATCTTTTCCCTCTACCTCTACCTTTGGCGAGGAAATAAAGCCACACCCCTTTCTGAACTTACGTGACCGCAAGGACTGCATCTGTTATTAGGGTGTTTCCTTTTGCTGTGGGGGAGCATAAGGCAAAAAAAGACGACTTACCCGCGGTAGCTGTGAAAACCAGGTCCGCGAGACCCTCCCCAAATAAAACTTCACCCTTGCTAGGTAAAGTTTACAAATGACTCTCTGAGTCAGCATCACCTGTCCATTGATGGGTCCGCAGGGACCTACTAGCAGAACCTGCCATGGCCTTAGCCTTTGAACCCAAACACCCAATATTTCTCGCTGCCTCTCTCATATATAGTGCTGCGTCCTTGATGTGACCTAAGACCAAAACCATACTATCTTTATCTAGGGTGTCAATGTTAGACGACAAGTTACCAGCCCAAGCTGTAATTGCGTTACCTACCCATGCCGACGCTACTGCAGGTCTAAATAGGGCTACAGCAGTCGCATAAAATGTATTTTAAGGTAGATTCCTGCTTACTATCCGCAGGATCCTATAGGGCCACCGTATCAGGGGACGGTAATGCTACCTTCTTGGACCAGGGCGTTAGCGCCTTGTCCAGCGTGGGCGAGGATTCCCACCGTAACCTGTCCTTTGAGGAGAAAGGATACGCCATAATAATACCCTTGGGAACCTGCAGTCTAATGTCAGGAGTCTCCCAAGTAGTTTTAAATAACACGGTCAGCCCATGAGATGAGTTAGGTTATTTTTCTTCAAATATGCAGACCCTCGTGTCAGGGACAGAGGAGTCCTCTGTGATATGCAAAACAACGTTTATTGCAATAAACCTATATTGAATACTGTTGCGACCCATGGGTGCAACCTTGCATCATCCTAGTAGACTGAAGTCGGAATCCGTGTCGGTATCAATGTCTGCTAACTGGGTAAAGGGACATTTATGGGACCCTGAAGGGTCCTGGGACACAGTAAAAGCCATGGGTTAATTCCCTGCTTGTCTTTGGACTATGCTTTGTCCAATCTGTAATAAAGCCACATTATCATTCAAAACATTCCACATGTCCACCCAATCAGGTGTCGGCTGTGCCGACGGAGACACCACCACCATCTGCTCCGCTACCTCCCAAGACGAGCCTTCCGCTTCAGACATGTCGACACGCACGTACTGACACCCCCACACACACTGGGATAAATAAATATGGGGACTGACCCACAATAAGGCCCTTTGGAGAGACAGAGAGAGAGAAAGCCAGCACACACCCAGCGCCACAATATGCTGAAAACACGGTCCCAGCCTAAATAGCGCTTTATATATATATAAATATATGTACAATCTGCACCAAATAAATGTGCCCCCCCCCCCCCCTCGTTTTTGTCCCCTGTTATTGTTCAGCAGGGGAGTCTGGCGCTGGTTAGTGCTGGAGGATCAAGCCCCGCCCCCTCGACGGCGGGCTTCGGTCCCGCTCAATTTCTTTATACTGGCGGGGGTTTTATAATATATATCTATATTGCCTCAGCAGTATCTAATATCTGTGCCAGTGCTGTTTATGAGGTAATAATTGCTGCCCAGGGCGCCGCCCCCTCCCAGTGGCAAACGCAGGATTTGCATGGGGGGGTTTCCAGAACTGGGTGGAGCCAATCACGGGGGTGGGGACTGCGGTGACCCAGTATATGCTGGATCCGTAAAATTAGTGTGTCTGTGTGTGTGTGTGTGTGTGTGTGTGTATATACATATATATATAATATATATATATACATATCTACACATATATAGGGTTCACTATGGTATGCCGGCGGACAGGCTCCCGGCGACCAGCATACCGGCGCCGGGAGCCCGACCGCCGGCTTTCCGACAGTGTGGCGAGCGCAAATGAGCCCCGCTGCGCTCGCCATGCTACAGGCACTGTGGCACGCTATGCGCACCACGCTATTTTATTCTCCCTCCAGGGGGATCGTGGACCCCCACGAGGGAGAACAATTGTCGGTATGCCGGCTGTCGGGATCCCAGCGCCGGTATACTGAGCGCCGGGATCCCGTCAGTCGGCATACTGAAGACCACCCCATATATATACCGTGTGTATATATATATATATATATATATACACACACACATACATATACACATACACATATACATAGCATATTAAACATGCATATATATATATATATATATACACACACATACAGTACACGTATAATGAGCGGATTCGGTTTTACTCGGTTCTCAAAACCGAATCTTATTGGCTCACTGATGTCACGTGTTTTGGATAGCCAATAAGATTCGGTTTTGAGAACCGAGTAAAACCGAATCCGCTCATATTATATACACATGTATATATATCATATGTGTGTGTGTGTGTGTGTGTGTGTGTGTGTGTGTGTGTGTGTTTATATGTATGTATGTATATACATGTGAATATATGTATGCACATGGATATATATGTGCTATAATTAAAATAAAGTAAACTTTTATTGCACTTACAAGTGCCACCAGGAAGAAAGCAGGCTGCAGAAGACGCTAGACAGCCATTAATAATACTCTAGCAGCTAAAAAATAATAATAAGATTTTACTCACCGGTAAATCTATCTCTCGTAGTCCGTAGTGGATGCTGGGGACTCCGTAAGGACCATGGGGAATAGCGGCTCCGCAGGAGACTGGGCACAGCTAAGAAAGAATTAGGACTACCTGGTGTGCACTGGCTCCTCCCACTATGACCCTCCTCCAGACTTCAGTAAGGATACTGTGCCCGGAAGAGCTGACACAATAAGGAAAGGATTTTGAATCCCGGGTAAGACTCATACCAGCCACACCAATCACACCGTATAACTCATGATATTATACCCAGTTAACAGTATGAACATAACAGAGCCTCTCAACAGATGGCTCAACCATAACCCTTTTAGTTAACAATAACTATATACAAGTATTGCAGACAGTCCGCACTTGGGACGGGCGCCCAGCATCCACTACGGACTACGAGAAATAGATTTACCAGTGAGTAAAATCTTATTTTCTCTAACGTCCTAGTGGATGCTGGGGACTCCGTAAGGACCATGGGGATTATACCAAAGCTCCCAAACGGGCGGGAGAGTGCGGATGACTCTGCAGCACCGAATGAGAGAACTCAAGGTCCTCCTCAGCCAGGGTATCAAATTTGTAGAATTTTGCAAACGTGTTTGCCCCTGACCAAGTAGCAGCTCGGCAAAGTTGTAAAGCCGAGACCCCTCGGGCAGCCGCCCAAGAAGAGCCCACTTTCCTCGTGGAATGGGCTTTTACAGATTTAGGCTGCGGCAGGCCAGCCACAGAATGCGCAAGCTGAATTGTGCTACAAATCCAGCGAGCAATAGTCTGCTTTGAAGCAGGAGCACCCATCTTGTTTGGTGCATACAGGATAAATAGCGAGTCAGTCTTCCTGACTCCAGCCGTCCTGGAAACATAAATTTTCAAGGCCCTGACTACGTCCAGTAACTTGGAGTCCTCCAAGTCCCTAGTAGCCGCAGGCACCACGATAGGTTGGTTCAAGTGAAAAGCTGATACCACCTTAGGAAGAAACTGGGGACTAGTCCTCAATTCTGCCCTATCCATATGGAAAATCAAATAGGGGCTTTTGCATGACAAAGCCGCCAATTCTGCCACCCGCCTTGCCGAAGCCAAGGCCAAAAGCATGACCACTTTCCACGTGAGATATTTTAAATCCACGGTTTTGAGTGGCTCAAACCAATGTGACTTTAGGAAACCCAACACCACGTTGAGGTCCCACGGTGCCACTGGAGGCACAAAAGGAGGCTGAATATGCAGCACTCCCTTGACAAATGTCTGAACTTCAGGCAGTGAAGCCAGTTCCATTTTGGAAGAAAATCGATAGAGCCGAAATCTGGACCTTAATGGAACCCAATTGTAGGCCCATAGTCACCTCTGACTGTAGGAAGTGCAGAAATCGACCTAGCTGAAATTTCTCCTTTGGGGCCTTCCTGGCCTCACAGTACGCAACATATTTCCGCCATATGCGGTGATAATGGTTAGCGTTCACTTCTTTCCTAGCTTTAAATAGCGTAGGGATAACTTCCTCCGGAATTCCCTTTTCCTTCAGGATCCGGCGTTCAACCGCCATGCCGTCAACGCAGCCGCGGTACGTCTTGAAACCGACAGGCCCCCTGCTGCAGCAGGTCCTGTCTGAGCGGCAGAGGCCATAGGTCCTCTGAGATCATTTCTTGGAGTTCTGGTTACCAAGCTCTTCTTGGCCAACCCGGAACAATGAGTATAGTTCTTACTCCTCTCCTTCTTATTATTCTCATTACCCTGGGTAAGAGAGGCAGAGAAGGGAACACATACACCGACTGGTACACCCACGGTGTTACCAGAGCGTCCACAGCTATCGCCTGAGGGTCCTTGACCTGGCGCAATATCTTTGTAACTTTTAGTTGAGGCGGGACGCCATCATGTCCACCTGTGGCCTTTCCCAACGGTGTACAATCATTTGGAAGACTTCTGGATGAAGTCCCCACTCTCCCGGGTGGAGGTCGTGTCTTCTGAGAAAGTCTGCTTCTCAGTTGTCCACTCCGGGAATGAACACTGCTGACAGTGCTAACACATGATTTTCCGCCCATCGGAGAATCCTTGTGGCTTCTGCCATCGCCATCCTGCTTCTTGTGCCGCCCTGTCGTGTACATGAGCGACCGCCGTGATGTTGTCTGACTGGATCAGCACCGGCCGGTGTTGAAGCAGGGGTCTAGCCTGACTTAGGGCATTGTAAATGGCCCTTAGTTCCAGAATATTTATGTGTAGGGAAGTCTCCTGACTTTTCCATAGCCTTGGAAGTTTCTTCCCTGTGTGACTGCCCCCCAGCCTCGAAGGCTGGCATCCGTGGTCACCAGGAGCCAGTCCTGTATGCCGAATCTGCGGCCCCCTAGAAGATGAACACTCTGCAGCCACCACAACAATGACACCCTGGCCCTTGGAGACAGGGTTATCCGCCGACGCATCTGAAGATGCGACCCGGACCACTTGTCCAACAGATCCCACTGGAAAATCCTTGAATGGGACCTGGCGAATGGAATTTCTTCGTAAGAAGCTACCATCCTTCCCAGGGCTCGCGTGCATTGATGCACCGACACCTGTATACGTATTAGGAGGTCTCTGTCTAGAGACGACAACTCCTTGGACTTCTCCTCCGGGAGAAACCCTTTTTATCCTGTTCCAGAACCATACTCAGGAACAGTAGACGCGTCGTAGGAACCAGCTGCGACTTTGGAATATTCAGAATTCAGCCGTGCTGTTGTAGCACTTCCCGAGATAGTGCTACTCCGCCGAACAACTGCTCCCTGGACCTCGCCTTTATAAGGAGATCGTCCAAGTACGGGATAATTATTTCGGCCATTACCTTGGTAAATTCCTCGTGCCGGGGACAGACCAACGGCAACGTCTGGAATTGGTAATGACAATCCTGTACCACAATTTTGAGGTACTCCTGGTGAAAAGGGTAAATAGGGACATGCAGGTAAGCATCCTTGATGTCCAGTGATACCCTCCAGGCTTGCAATAATCGCCCTGAGCGATTTCATTTCGAACTTGAACCTTCGTATATAAGTGTTCAAGGCTTTTAATTTTTAGAATGGGTCTCACCGAACCGTCTGGTTTCGGTACCACAACATTTTGGAATAGTAACCCCGGCCTTGCTGAAGGAGGGGTACCTAGATTTCACCTGCTGGAAGTGCAGCTTGTGAATTGCCGCCAGTACTACCTTTCTCCGAGGGCAGCAGGCAAGGCTGAGGTGAGGTAACGGCGAGGGGGAGTCGCCTCGAACTCCAGCCTGTATCCCTGTGATACTATTTGCAGAACCTAGGGATCCACCTGTGGGCAAACCCACTGGTCCCTGAAGTTCCCGAGACGCGCCCCTACCGCACCTGTCTCCACCTGTGGAGCCCCAACGTCAATCGGTGGACTCAGAGGAAGCGGGGGAAGATTTTTGATCCTGGGAACTGGCTGCTGGTGCAGCTTTTTCCTTCTTCCCTTGTCTCTGTGCAGAAAGGAAGCGCCTTTGACCCGCTTGCTTTTCTGAAGCCGAAAGGACTGTACCTGAAAATACGCTGCTTTCTTAGGCTGTGAGGAAACCTGAGGTAAAAAAAAAATTCTACCCAGCTGTTGCTGTGGATACGAGGTCCCAGAGACCATCCCCAACAATTCCTCACCCTTATAAGGCAGAATCTCCATGTGCCTTTTATAGGCAGCATCACCTGTCCACTGCCGGGTTTCTAATACCCTCCTGGCAGAATGGACATTGCATTAATTCTGGATGCCAGCCGGCAAATATCCCTCTGTGCATCCTTTATATATAAGACAACGTCTTTAATATGCTCTATGTTAGCAAACTATTTTCCCTGTCTTAGAGTATTAATATTATCTGACAGGGTATCAGACCAAGCTGCAGCAGCACTATTTATGCTGAGGCGATTGCAGGTCTCAGTATATAACCTGAGTGTGTATATACAGACTTCAGGATAGTCTCCTGCTTTTTATCAGCAGGCTCCTTCAAGGTGGCCGTATCCTAAGACGGCAGTGCCACCTTTTTTGACAAACGTGTGAGCGCCTTATCCACCCTAAGGGATATCTCCCAACGTGACCTATCCTCTGGCGAGAAAGGGTACGCCATCAGTAACTTTTTAGAAATTACCAGTTTCTTATTGGGGGAACCCACGCTACTTTACACACTTCATTCATTCATTTGATGGGGGAACAAAACACTGGCTGCTTTTTCTCCCCAAAAATAAAACCCCTTTTATGTGGTACTTGGGTTCATGTCAGAAATGCGTAACACATTTTTTTTTTTATTGCCGAGATCATGTAACGGATGTTCCTAGTGGATTGTGTATATGTCTCAATCTCGTCGACACTGGAGTCAGACTCTGTGTCGACATCTGTGTCTGCCATCTGAGGTAACGGGCGCTTTTTTGAGCCCCTGATGGCCTTTGAGACGCCTGGGCAGGCGCGGGCTGAGAAGCCGGCTGTCCCACAGCTGTTTTACGTCATCCAGCCTTGTAAGGAGTTGACATTGTCGTTTAATACCTTCCACCTATCCATCCACTCTGGTGTCGGCCCCACAGGGGACGACATCCCATTTATCGGCCTCTGCTCCACCTCCACGTAACCTTCCTCATCCCACATGTCGACACAGCCGTACCGACACACAGCACACACACAGGGAATGCTCTGACTGAGGACAGGACCCCACAAAGTCCTTTGGGGAGACAGAGAGAGAGTATGCCAGCACACACCAGAGCGCTATATAATGCAGGGATTAACACTATAACTGAGTGATTTTTCCCCCAATAGCTGCTTGTATAAACAATATTGCACCTAAATTTTGTGCCCCCCCTCTCTTTTTAACCCTTTGAGCCTGAAAACTACAGGGGAGAGCCTGGGGAGCTGTCTTCCAGCTGCACTGTGAAGAGAAAATGGCGCCAGTGTGCTGAGGAAGATAGCTCCGCCCCTTTTTCACGGACTTTTCTCCCACTTTTTTATGGATTCTGGCAGGGGTATTTATCACATATATAGCCTCTGGGGCTATATATTGTGATATATTTGCCAGCCAAGGTGTATTTATTGCTTCTCAGGGCGCCCCCCCCCAGCGCCCTGCACCCTCAGTGACCGGAGTGTGAAGTGTGTATGAGGAGCAATGGCGCACAGCTGCAGTGCTGTGCGCTACCTTGGTGAAGACTGATGTCTTCTGCCGCCGATTTTCCGGATTTCTTCTTGCTTCTGGCTCTGTAAGGGGGCCGGCGGCGCGGCTCCGGGACCAAACACCAATGGCCGGTTCCATGCGGTCGATCCCTCTGGAGCTAATGGTGTCCAGTAGCCTAAGAAGCCCAAGCTACCACCAGTTAGGTAGGTTCGCTTCTTCTCCCCTTAGTCCCTCGCTGCAGTGAGTCTGTTGCCAGCAGATCTCACTGTAAAATAAAAAACCTAACATATACTATCTTTCTAGGAGCTCAGGAGAGCCCCTAGTGTGCATCCAGCTCGGCCGGGCACAGGATTCTAACTGAAGTCTGGAGGAGGGTCATAGTGGGAGGAGCCAGTGCACACCAGGTAGTCCTAATTCTTTCTTAGCTGTGCCCAGTCTCCTGCGGAGCCGCTATTCCCCATGGTCCTTACGGAGTCCCCAGCATCCACTAGGACGTTAGAGAAAAACTATTTTTTTTTTAAGTGGAGGTGGGTTTCTGGGTGCTCGGAAACCCCCCCTGGGTGCGCCACTGGCCCCCTGCGCCCTGCACCCGTACAGTGCCTTCTGTGTGTGTGTGTGTTGGGAGCAATGGCGCGCAGCGGTAACGCTGCGCGTTACCTCAGTGAAGATCATGAAGTCTTCTGCCGCCTTTGAAGTCTTCTTTCTTCTCATACTCACCCGGCTTCTATCTTCCGGCTCTGTGAGGAGGACGGCAGTGCGGCTCCGGGACGAACGGCGAGGGTGAGACCTGCGTTCCGACTCCCTCTGGAGCTAATGGTGTCCAGTAGCCTAAGAAGCAGAGCCTATCATTTAAGTAGGTCTGCTTCTCTCCCCTCAGTTCCACGATGCAGGGAGCTTGTTGCCAGCAGTGCTTCCTGAAAATAAAAAACCTAACAAAAGTCTTTTTCAGAGAAACTCAGGAGGGCTCCCCTGCAGTGCATCCAGTCGCCTCTGGGCACAGGATCTAACTGAGGTCTGGAGGAGGGGCATAGAGGGAGGAGCCAGTGCACACCCATTCTATCCTAAAGTCTTTAGAGTGCCCATGTCTCCTGCGGAGCCCGTCTATACCCCATGGTCCTTACAGAGTCCCCAGCATCCTCTAGGACATAAGAGAAATAGTTTTTTGTTCTTAATTTGCGGGTGGCAGGAGTGCATGATTTTAAAAACATAATTAGGTACTACAGCCCCGTTTTTTGTGGTCATGATCCTTGTGGCCCCCCTGAGCTTCAGGCCCCGTTGCAGGTGTCCCCTTTGCCCCCCCCCCCGTCCCCCACCGGGCCTGAGTAGAGGACACCTCTAGATGGGTGACATAGGAGTCCACCGGCGGTGGAGTTTCACACTTGTTACTCAATTCCGCAGGGATAGGATAACGAGCTAGCATCTTTTTAGACAGGGAAAATTTATTTCCTGGAGATGACCCGGATTCCTGACGTATGTCAATTAAAAGGTCAGAATGTGGTAAAACTACTTCAGCAACCTTCTGACGTTTAAACTTATCAGGTTCCTTATACGTAGCAGGAGGCTCAATATCATCATCAATCTGGAGAATTTAGCTTGATAGCCTCCACTAGGTCAGGGACATCAACCTTGGTTGTAGATTCCTCATCAGAAGCAGCTGTATCAGTGTCTGACGGATCAGTATAATCCAGTGACGTGCGGTGAGGTCAATGGCTAGGGAGGCACTGGCTAGCATCAGTGACAAAGAATCACTATTCTCCCTGCATACCTGCAGATGCATCCCTGACTCTCTGCACCTGTACTGCCTGGCTGCTTTCATGCTGGGTCTCACTTCAAGAGGCTAGAGAACAATGAACCCCTGACCAAGTGGCCTCAGTGAGTCTCTCTGAACAGCGGGCTGCTGACCAACCCGGCTCCCCACTCAGCACTTCTCCCTAGCATCTATCTACATGCCGGCTGCTGCCAGCTGCCCTCTTCTCCCAGGTGCATACGCAGGAATTATAAGGGGGGGGGCACTCACGGAGTCACTCACAAAAGACCGGGGACCCCTAAGTCTGCTTACAACGTTTCGGATTTATTATCCTTCGTAAGGTAACAATAAACAAGGCATAAAAGCTTACCTTTATACCAAAGTGCAAAACGTGAGAGTGTGATCGGTGCACGGCTCCCCCCTGTATTTCCGCTGACGTCATCACAATCAGACGGCGCCGGGCGGAAGCAGGAACACTGAGCTACGTGAAATCAATCACCATGGAAACTGTATACAAATCATATTACAGCGGTTACAGACACACAGCACCAAGGGTTCAGTGACAGCATTATGCAAATAACAAAGTGTCATCATGATTCATAGAAAGCAATTCAAGGAGAGCATTTCATTTAGGCCATGCGGGGCAATTGTGTTCAGAAGGTGGATCCATTTAGCTTCACACTGTAAAAGTGCTCTGGCTCTATCACCCCCGCTTCTAGCTTCACTGATATGGTCTAACATTTTATAACGCAGAGATGATAGAGTGTGCCCTCGGGTCTTGAAGTGTTTGGCGACCGGCTGGTCGACATTCTTGCCCTCTAAGGATTGCTTGATGGCACTGCGATGCTGAGCCATCTGTTCTTTAAACTGGCAAACAGTCTTCCCTATATAATACAAGCTGCAGGGGCATTTAATACAATAGATAACGTATTTACTAGAGCAGGTGAGCACATGTCTCAGTTTAATTCTTCTACCAGTATGTGGATGTACAATGTAATCCCCAGTCTCCAAATAGGAACAGGTTGTACATCCAAGGCACTTGTAGTTGCCAGGTTTCCTAGTCATAAAATGCTCAGTGCTACTGCTAGATGCTCCCGTTATGTCTGCATGGACAACATAGTCCCTGATATTTTTACCCCTTGTATAACAGGGAAGTAATTTACGTTCAGATAAATCTGGTTAATCAGGGTCAGGGTCTCTGCGTTATAAAATGTTAGACCATATCAGTGAAGATAGAAGGGGGGGTGATAGAGCCAGAGCACTGTTATAGTGTGAAGCTAAATGGATCCACCTTCTGAACACGATTGCCCCGCATAGCCTAAATTAAATGCTCTCCTTGAATTGCTTTTTATGAGTTTTGATGACGAGGCTGAAGTTAGCTTCTTATTTTCAGGTGTCAAATTTATGGCCCAAGACTAGCTAACCCTTTTAAAACTAAATTTTTTGAATAAGAAGCTGGAGCTCGAATAAGAAGTGAATAAGAAGTGAATAAGAAGCTGGCCGAATAAGAAGCTAACTTCAGCATCGTGTTTTGATGACACTTTGTTATTTGCATAATGCTGTCACTGAACCCTTGGTGCTGTGTGTCTGTAACTACTGTAATATGATTTGTATACAGTTTCCATGGTGATTGACTTCACGTAGCTCAGTGTTCCTGCTTCCGCCCGGCGCCGTCTAATTGTGATGACGTCAGTGGAAATACAGGGGGGAGCCGTGCACCGATCACACTCTCACGTTTTGCACTTTGGTATAAAGGTAAGCTTTTATGCCTTGTTTATTGTTACCTGACGAAGGATAATAAATCCGAAACGTTGTAAGCAGACTTGGGGGTCCCCGGTCTTTTGTGAGTGAGTCCGTGAGTGCCGCCTGTAACTCTCTGCATATTTACTCAACAAGAGGAGGGCACCCGGCGAATTGCTTTTGCTGCTTGTGTGGAGTGCCGGACATTACATGCTATATATATATATATATATATATATATATATATAGATAGATAGACAGACAGACAGACAGACAGACAGACAGACAGACAGACAGACAGACAGCGGAACTCGATGCAGACTTGATGACGTTTTAAATGACAACTTTATTACTCCAACGGCGTTTCGGGGATACACCATCAGGGACAGGCGTTTGTGAATGACGGGTGTATCCCCGAAATGTTGTTGGACTAATAAAGTTGTCATTTAAAACTTCATCAAGTCTGCATTGAATGCCGCTGTCTTTCTACATGTCTATATTGGCCCAAGCAGTTGGCGCTATGGAGGGCACCGCAGCAACAAGCAATTATATCCATTACTGAGTGCCGGGCTATTGTTCACTAGATAGATAGATAGATAGATAGATAGATAGATAGATAGATAGATAGATAGATAGATAGATAGATAGATAGATAGATAGATAGATAGACTCCCTAGAGAGAGAGAGAGAAAGAAAGATAGAAAGAAAGAAAGAATGAAAGAAAGAAAGAAAGAAAGAAAGAAAGAAAGAAAGAAAGAAAGAAAGAAAGAAAGAAAGATACTGACCCTTCTTAGTGGGATCTCTGGAATTTCCCTGAGTCAGGTCCTGCCTCTCTGAGCTGCATGCCATCCCTCTGCTCAGCGACTGTCATCAGCAGGCCCAGGGTTGACTGTGGCACAAATGGAGATGGGGGCATCTAGTGGCACCCAGAAGTACTGCACTCCACTCAGCAGTTACACTGACAGCAGGTGGCCATACATATTCTACATCATTGTGGGGGCGTGCCTTGAGCCCATGTCAAGGCACGCATGTCAGAGCTGCCTCCACTGGCACTTTTTTCAATGCAGTGAAACTGCATGAGGTGCGGCCCCACCCCCAACTCTGCCCCCAGCTCCAAGCAGATTCTGGTGCCGGGGATAGGCAGAGATTTCACTGCCTCTCCTCTGTTTCTGTCTATGGGGGTAATTCAGAGTTGATCGCAGCAGCAAATTTGTTAGCAGTTGGGCAAAACCATGTGCACTGCTGGTGGGGCAGTTAAAACATTTGCAGAGAGAGTTAGATGTGGGTGGTTTATTTTGTTTCTGTGCATGGTAAATACTGGCTGCTTTAATATTTTACACTGCAATTTAGATTTCAGTTTGAACACACCCCACCCAAATCTAACTCTCTCTCCACATGTTGTTTCTGTCCCCCCTGCAGTGCACATGGTTTTGCCCAACTGTTAACAAATTTGCTGCTGCGATCAACTCTGAATTACCCCCTATGTGCGGGGGAGTGCTGCTAATTCATACCCCAATGAAAATAGCAGATATTTCCACTGATCTGTGTTATACCACAGATCAGTGGAAAACCAGCTATTTTCATTGGAGAATGACAAGGGGGGGTGTGAAGGGGCTCTGCCTCCCCTGACTGCACGTCCCTGGTATAATCCCCATCCTCATCAGAAGAATCATCCAAAATATTGGTGGATTGTGAGGAAGAAATGGCCTGCTTAGAGGACCCCTTGGCCCCAGAAGGGCGTAGGGTAGACTTTTGTTTAACCAAAGATTGATTTAATAGTTGTGACTGGTTAGACCGAGTATCTGCCCAGGGCGGATTAACTACAGGGACAACGCTTGAAAACGCTGCCCAAGGTGGTCCTGACTGGCCTGCGAGCTGACTTGAAGGAGTCTGGCACCCAGTGCCTGAACCCTCAGCTGAAACTTCTCCCTCAGGTAAATCCTTGGTGCCAGCACTGCATGATGCACGAGCATCTGCGGATTTCCCACCCTGTGTAGCAGACATTATAGGGAATGTAGCCTTAGGACGGAACAGTACAATATAGCCAGACAAATACAAAACCTGCAAATAACCCCCTGTGTTATGTGACACTGACAGTACATACAGAGCACAAACAGAGGTTTTAAGCGGTGTGAGGTGACTGAAAAACACAGTGAATAATACAAAACAGTATACCCTGTGTAGCACTATATATTACATGAGACCCTGACGCACTTGGCCCCCCAGAGTACAGAATAACGAGATTTATGGTAAGAACTTACCGTTGTTAAATCTCTTTCTGCGAGGTACACTGGGCTTCACAAAGAATAACATCGGGGTGTAGAGTAGGATCTTGATCCAAGGCACCAACAGGCTCAAAGCTTTGACTGTTCCCAAGAAGCACAGTGCCGCCTCCTCTATAACCCCGCCTTCGTACACAGGAGCTCAGTTTTTGTTAATTTGTATCGGATCAGTGTCACACAGCAGCACTTTATACCCACTCTCCGTGCTTATTATGTATCGTTTTTTAATGTTCTGAATTAGCTGGTAGGTATGCAGGATAAATAAAACTGTTTAATCTTGCATTATCTGTGTATATAGGTATTTAATATACAATATAAATTAGCAGTAGTTAATTCTTGTGCCACATAGAATTAAATTATGCTTGTGCTGGACATATGAATAACCCTTAAAAATCACTGATCGTGTTTAGATGTATGCAGACTTGTTGCACTTCATACAGATACCAAGAGACACTGCCCCTATATATAGATTGACAAGAGAGGAAAGTTTATGTGTGTATGTAG
The DNA here is from genome assembly GCF_028390025.1 of Pseudophryne corroboree. NCBI lineage: Eukaryota > Metazoa > Chordata > Amphibia > Anura > Myobatrachidae > Pseudophryne > Pseudophryne corroboree. The sequence continues at coordinate 57,708,253 of NC_086453.1, read as the reverse complement.
CACTGTGTATTATTAGTATGTAATTGTAAATTATTAGGACGTTTGCACTAAGCGATTGCTGAGCACGGAAACCACGTAGCATACACAAAACCGCTTAAGGGAAAGCCACTTAAGGTCTGCAGACGCAAGAGGTTCAAACGGATACTCTTGCAAGGCCTCCAGAGCCACTTACAAATCCCAAGGGGCCACTGGTGGTACATAAGGAGGTTGAATCCGTAACACCCCCTGAGTGAAAGTATGAACATCAGGCAGGGTAGCAATCTTTCTCTGAAACCATACCGACAAGGCAGAAATGTGAACGTTGAGGGATGCCAAACGAAGGCTTAAGTCCAGGCCCTGTTGTAGGAAGGCCAAAAGTTTGGCCGTACTAAACTTGTAAACGTCATGGTTATTAGACGCGCACCAAGCAAAGTAAGAATTCCAGACCCTATGATAAATCCGAGCAGAAGCTGGCTTACGGGCCTTCAACATAGTATGAATGACAGCCTCAGAAAAAACCTTGGCCCTCAAGACGGAAGCTTCAAGAGCCACGCTGTCAAACCCAGTCGGGCCAAATCCTGGTAAACACAACGGTCCTGAACGAGGAGGTCTTGTCGTTGTGGAAGTAGGAGGGTCGCTCTATCGAGAGACCCTGTAGATCTGAGAACCAGTGCCGTCTGGGCCACGTCGGAGCGATCAGAAGCAGGATTCCTCCTTCTTGTTTGAACTTACTTAGTACTCTGGGCAGCATTGACACCGGAGGGAACACATATGGCAGCTGAAAGCTCCATGGGATTGCCAATGCGTCTACGAACGCCGCTTGAGGATCCCTTCTCCTTGCTCCAAAGACCAGAAACTTGTGATTGTGTCGAGACGCCATCAAGTCCACATCAGGAAGGCCCCACTTGTCCACAAGGAGTTGAAATACTTCTGGATGGAGGCTCCACTCTCTAGTGTGTACGTCCTAACGACTGAGAAAGTCCGATTCCCAGTTGAGGCCTCCCTGAATGAACACTGCCGATATGGCTGGCAGATGGCGTTCCACCCATTGAAGAATCCTTGATACTTCCCTCATCGCCATGCGGCTTCGAGTGCCGCCCTGATTTTTATGTACGCCACTGTGGTGGCATTGTCCGATTGTACTTGAACAGGTCTGTTATGTATCAAATGCTGGGCCAAGTTCAGTGCATTGAACACCGCCCGCAGTTTCAGAATGTTTATCGGGAGGAGAGACTCCTCCTTGGTCCACCAGCCCTGAAGGGAGTGTTGCTCCAACACCACGCCCCAACCCCTCAGACTGGCATCCGTTGTCAGAAGGACCCAGTTGGAGATCCAGAAGGGACGACCCCCGCTCAATCGGTGGTCCTGAAGCCACCAGCTCAGTGATAGACGGACCTCTGGAGACAAGGAGATCATTTGAGACCTGATCCGGTGAGGCAGGCCATCCCACTTGGCCAGAATCAACTTCTGTAGAGGGCGGGAATGGAATTGAGCGTACTCCACCATGTCTAAGGCCGACACCATGAGACCTAGCACTTGCATTGCCGAATGTATCGACACTTGCGGACAAAATAGGAAGCATTGACTCTTGTCCTGAAGTTTCAGGATCTTCTCCGGAGACAAGAACAACCGCTGGTTGTGAGTATACAACAATGTCACCAGGTGTACCATGCTCTTAGCAGGGACCAGGGAAGATTTCTTCCAGTTGATGAGCCACCCGTGAGTTTGCATAAACTGGATTGTCACATCCAAATGACGTAGGAGAATTTCTGGGGAGTCTGCCAGGATCAGTAAGTCATCTAGATACGGACGGATCCTGATCCCCTGACGGCGTAGCACAGCCGTCATTACCGCCTTGACTTTGGTGAATACCCGCGGAGCCGTGGCCAAGCCAAAGGGTAACGCCCGAAACTGGTAATGAAGGTTGCCCACCGCAAACCACAGGTACTGCTGATGTAACATTGCAATAGGAATATGCAGGTAGGCATCCTGTATGTCCAGGGAGACCATATAGTCCCCAGGCTCCAAGGCCAGAACAATAGAGCATAGAGTTTCCATTCGAAACTTGGAGACCCTCACATACTTGTCCAAAGACTTGAGATTGAGAATGGGCCGCGAGGACCCGTTCGGTTTCGGGACTAGAAACAGCGGTGAATAGTACCCCTTGCCTCTCTGAGCCAGAGGCACCTGTACTACCACTCCCATGTCCAGGAGGGACTGCACCACCGAATGAAGAGATTTTGCCTTCACCGGATCTGAAGGGACGTCTGTCAGGCAAAATCGATGAGGGGGATGATTCTTGAAGGATACGGCGTAACCTCGAGTGACGTCTTCCCGTACCCAGGCATCAGAAGTGGTCTTCAACCATTCCTGGGTAAACCCTAGAAGTCGGCCCCCCACCATGGGATCCCCCAGAGGGAGGCCAGCCCCATCATGCGGCAGGCTTGTCTGTTTTGGAAGCAGGCTGACGGGCAGCCCACGCCCGCTTGGATCTGAGCTTAGCAGGTTTGGAAGTACAAGCTTGTTTTTCGGGTACGCCTGACCTTTTGCCTTCCTGGAGGATGAAAGGAGCGAGAGAAGGTACTTTTAGCCTTCAGCGCTGAAGGTGCCATACTCAGTAGGCAAGCTGTTTTATCAGAAGCTAAAGTCAGCCACGATCTTATTGAAGTCTTCTCTGAAAAGAATGTCTCCCTTGAAAGGAAGTACCTCCAGGGTTTTCTTAGAATCCAGATCCACAGACCAGGATCTCAACCAAAGGATACATCGAGCTAAGATGGACGTAGTCGCAGCCTTGGCCGCCAGCACCCCGGCATCGGAAGATGCCTCCTTAAGATAATGAGAAGCCATGGTAATATATGAGAGACATTGTTTAGCATGATCAGAAGCGTTGGAAGGTAGCTTCGCCTCCAGCTCCTGAGTCCATGCTTCAACAGCTTCAGCAGCCCATGTCGCTGCAATGGTTGGCCTATGCACAGCCCCTGTTAGGGTGTAAATCGTCCTTTAAACAACCCTCCACACGTCTAGCCGTCGGTTCCTTCAGAGAGGTGACGGTAGTCACTAGCAGAGCTGAGGAAACTACCAGTCTTGCAACCTGGGAATCTACAGGCGGAGGAGTTTCCCAATTTTTACATAGCTCCGCAGAGAGAGGATAGCGAGCCAACATTTTCTTATGCAGCGTGAATTTTGTTCCTGGATTTCTTACGTTTAAATCTGTCCGTATTTTTAGACACAGGCTCAGGTTTCGGTTCATCAGAAATTTGAAGAATCAGCCTGATAGCCTCAATCAAATCAGGGACATCCACCTGTGACCGTCCCTCCCCATCTGTAGCATCAGAGTCAGTGTCTGTGGGGTCAGTGTATGCGCCATCTTCATCAGAGGAAGTGTCTGGAACAGTGGTGGAGTGTGAGGAAGTAGCGGCCCGTTAAGAAGACGCCTTAGTCTTAGGCGGGTGAGAGTTAGACTTCTTTTTAGTCAGTGATTGGTTCAAGTGCTGTAACTGAGATGAGATCTGATCTGCCCATGGCGGATTGACTGCAGGGACCATAAACTGCTGTACTGGCATAGGTGGTCCTACAGAAGGCATAAGTTTAGTTACCAGCGTATTTAATAACGTGGAAAAGGTAGCCCAGGGCGGGTCATTATGGACCCCCGTTGCTACAAACCCACTGGGGGGCAAAGAACCCCCAGAACCTGAACTCTCTGCTGCCATCTTTTCCTCAAATGTGTCTGCAGCGTCACCTCCTCTCAATGTGGGATAAGCCCCAGTTCCATTGCCCCTTGCAGCTGACATAATGAGAAGCTCAATATCAGGCAAAATAGTGCAATATTAGCAGCACTATATCTAGCAAGAGTGTAGTGTTATCAGCACAAATCGGGAATCCAAGAGATATATGGTGACCAGAAATCACAGAGAAAAAATAGGATTTTGATAACCTACCGGTAAATCCTTTTCTCCTAGTCCATAGAGGATGCTGGGGACGACATCAAGACCATGGGGTATAGACGGGATCCGCAGGAGACATGGGCACTCCACAGACTTTTCATTGGGTGTGAACTGGCTCCTCCCTCCAGACCTCAGTTGTAGGAACTGTGCCCAGGGAGACTGACATTTCGAGGAAAGGAATTACTTAACTAGTGGTGAGATATCTACCAACTCACACCCTCAACCATGCTGCACACATGGCATTCAACATAACACACGCTAACAGGCATGAACTAATTGCAGCAACACTTTAATTAAACTAGTTCACTTTGCGCTAATATAGATATTTTTACGGTTTAAATAAGATGAGTGCTGACACATAAAAATATTATTTTTTAATATAAAATTTGCACTAAATAGTGCCAATCACACCACAAATTTAATATATCGTTAAAACATAAATTGTACTTCATCAATTCTACATCCTATCCTACTACATATATCTCTCCAAGTACTTAAAACACATATGTATCTCAATTCAATAGATAGTACTTAAATAGAGGTGGATCAATTATCTAAGATCAAAACAGTGCACTGTTAAAAGAAAAACCACATATTAACTTGTGGAAAAATAGGACATATTTAGACTGGAACCTCGCGTCCTTTAAACCCCACACGGAGGCTTAATACTGTCCTGGTGCAGGTTCTGAATAGTATTCATATATTAATTGCTGTATGATGATTAGAAATTATCACACCAATGTGTGTGTATACGCTCAATCAAGCCACGGAAAGATATTAATGAGCTCACCACAGTCCTCTTATAAATGAATGGATGAGACAGCTACTCCCACGGCAAGTTAGTGACGTGTTAGGAAGGAATCAGCTAGGAGGCACCGGACGTCTCCGTCCTCCACAGTCTGATTGCCGTGTGCGCCTTCCAATACACGCCCGATGGGGTGCAGTTGCTGACGGTTGGTGAGCTGGTGACTGTATGAGCGTGTCCTCAGTGGTATTTTCTCCCGTCACGGCTATCCTCTCTCAGTGATTTATTTAATTAACAGTATTAGCGCCAAGAGACATATTATTTGTGAAGTTATCTAACTGCAGCAACATGCTGAAACCAAGATAACACAACTTGTGTAACTGTAATAACTAAACTGCAGGTAAAGTACGCACTGGGACGGGCGCCCAGCATCCTCTACGGACTAGGAGAAAAGGATTTACCGGTAGGTTATCAAAATCCTATTTTCTCATACGTCCTAGAGGATGCTGTGGACGACATCAAGACCATGGGGTCTATACCAAAGCTCCAGTACGGGCGGGAGAGTGCGGATGACCCTGCAGCACCGATTGACCAAACTTTAGGTCCTCATCGGCCAAGGTGTCAAACTTATAGAACTTAGCAAATGTGTTTGACCCTGACCAAGTAGCTGCTCGGCAAAGTTGTAATGCCGAGACCCCCCGGGCAGCCGCCCAGGATGAGCCCACCTTCCTAGTGGAGTGGGCCTTTACCGACGTCGGTAACGGCAATCCAGCCGTAGTATGAGCTTGCTGAATCGTATTTCTAATCCAACGTGCAATAGTCTGCTTGGAAGAAGGACAGCCAATCTTGTTGTGCTCATACAGGACAAACAGAGCCTCTGTTTTCCGTATACGAGCTGTTCTAGCAACATAGATTTTCAAAGCTCTAATCACATCTAGAGACTTTGAATCAGTGAATGTGTCAGTAACTAATGGCACCACAATAGGTTGGTTTATGTGAAAAGCAGAAACCACCCTTGGAAGAAAATGTTGGCGAGTCCGCAACTCTGCCCTATCTTCATGGAAAATCAGGTAAGAGCTCTTGTGAGACAAGGCCCCCAATTCAGACACCCGCCTTGCGGATGCCAATGCCAAAAGCATCACCACTTTCCAAGTGAGAAACTTCAACTCTATCTTTGTAGAGGCTCAAACCAATCCGCTTGAAGAAACTGCAATACCACGTTAAGGTCCCTTGGTGCCACTGGAGGCACGAATGGAGGCTGGATGTGCAGAACCCCTTTCACGAAGGTCTGAACCTCTGGAAGAGAGGCCAATTGTTTTTATAAGAACACTGACAAGGCCGAAATTTGGACCTTGATTGATCCCAATCGTATGCCCGTCTCCACACCATCCTGCAAAAAAATAAGAATTTACTTACCGATAATTCTATTTCTCATAGTCCGTAGTGGATGCTGGGGACTCCGTAAGGACCATGGGGAATAGCGGCTCCGCAGGAGACTGGGCACATCTAAAGAAAGCTTTAGGACTATCTGGTGTGCACTGGCTCCTCCCCCTATGACCCTCCTCCAAGCCTCAGTTAGGATACTGTGCCCGGACGAGCGTACACAATAAGGAAGGATTTTGAATCCCGGGTAAGACTCATACCAGCCACACCAATCACACCGTATAACCTGTGATCTGAACCCAGTTAACAGCATGATAACAGAGGAGCCTCTGAAAGATTGTTTACAACAATAATAACCCGAATTTTGTAACAATAACTATGTACAAGTATTGCAGACAATCCGCACTTGGGATGGGCGCCCAGCATCCACTACGGACTATGAGAAATAGAATTATCGGTAAGTAAATTCTTATTTTCTCTAACGTCCTAAGTGGATGCTGGGGACTCCGTAAGGACCATGGGGATTATACCAAAGCTCCCAAACGGGCGGGAGAGTGCGGATGACTCTGCAGCACCAAATGAGAGAACTCCAGGTCCTCCTCAGCCAGGATATCAATTTTGTAGAATTTTACAAACGTATTTGCTCCTGACCAAGTAGCTGCTCGGCAAAGTTGTAAAGCCGAGACCCCTCGGGCAGCCGCCCAAGATGAGCCCACCTTCCTTGTGGAGTGGGCATTTACAGATTTTTGGCTGTGGCAGGCCTGCCACAGAATGTGCAAGCTGAATTGTACTACAAATCCAACGAGCAATAGTCTGCTTAGAAGCAGGAGCACCCAGCTTGTTGGGTGCATACAGGATAAACAGCGAGTCAGATTTCCTGACTCCAGCCGTCCTGGAAACATATATTTTCAGGGCACTGACAACGTCTAGCAACTTGGAGGCCTCCAAGTCCCTAGTAGCCGCAGGCACCACAAATAGGTTGGTTCAGGTGAAACGCTGAAACCACCTTGGGGAGAGACTGAGGACGAGTCCTCAATTCCGCCCTGTCCGAATGGAAAATCAGATAAGGGCTTTTTCAGGATAAAGCCGCCAATTCTGACACGCGCCTGGCCCAGGCCAGGGCCAACAGCATGACCACTTTTCATGTGAGATATTTTAACTCCACAGATTTAAGTGGTTCAAACCAATGTGACTTTTGGAACCCAAAACTACATTGAGATCCCAAAGTGCCACTGGAGGCACAAAAGGAGGCTGTATATGCATTACCCCTTTTACAAACGTCTGAACTTCAGGGACTGAAGCTAGTTCTTTTTGGAAGAAAATTGACAGGGCCGAAATTTGAACCTTAATGGACCCCAATTTCAGGCCCATAGACACTCCTGTTTGCAGGAAATGTAGGAATCGACCCAGTTGAATTTCCTCCGTCGCGCCTTACTGGCCTCGCACCACGCAACATATTTTCGCCAATTGCGGTGATAATGTTTTTGCGGTTACATCCTTCCTGGCTTTGATCAGGATAGGGATGACTTCATCCGGAATGCCTTTTTTCCTTCAGGATCCGGCGTTCAACCGCCATGCCGTCAAACGCAGCCGCGGTAAGTCTTGGAACAGACAGGGTCCTTGCTGGAGCAGGTCCCTTCTTAGAGGTAGAGGCCACGGATCCTCCGTGAGCATCTCTTGAAGTTCCGGTTACCAAGTCCTTCTTGGCCAATCCGGAACCACGAATATAGTGCTTACTCCTCTCCATCTTATCAATCTCAGTACCTTGGGTATGAGAGGCAGAGGAGGGAACACATACCCTGACTGGTACACCCACGGTGTTACCAGAGCGTCTACAGCTTATTGCCTGAGGGTCCCTGGACCTGGCGCAATACCTGTCGAGTTTTTAATCATGTGGAAGACTTCTGGGTGAAGTCCCCACTCTCCCGGGTGGAGGTCGTGCTGAGGAAGTCTGCTTCCCAGTTGTCCACTCCCGGAATGAATACTGCTGACAGTGCTATCACATGATTTTCCGCCCAGCGAAGAATCCTTGCAGCTTCTGCCATTGCCCTCCTGCTTCTTGTGCCACCCTGTCTGTTTACGTGGGTGACTGCCGTGATGTTGTCCGACTGGATCAACACCGGCTGACCTTGAAGCAGAGGTCTTGCTAAGCTTAGAGCATTGTAAATGTCCCTTAGCTTCAGGATATTTATGTGAAGTGATGTCTCCAGGCTTGACCATAAGCCCTGGATATTCCTTCCCTGTGTGACTGCTCCCCAGCCTCGCAGGCTGGCATCCGTGGTCACCAGGACCCAGTCCTGAATGCCTAATCTGCGGCCCTCTAGAAGATGAGCACTCTGCAACCACCACAGGAGGGACACCCTTGTCCTTGGTGACAGGGCTATCCGCTGATGCATCTGAAGATGCGACCCGGACCATTTGTCCAGCAGGTCCCACTGGAAAGTTCTTGCGTGGAATCTGTCGAATGGGATTGCTTCGTAGGAAGCTACCATTTTACCCAGAACCCTTGTGCATTGATGCACTGAGACTTGGCTCGGTTTTAGGAGGTTCCTGACTAGCTCGGATAACTCCCTGGCTTTCTCCTCCGGGAGAAACACCTTTTTCTGGACTGTGTCCAGGATCATCCCTAGGAACAGAAGACAAGTCGTCGGAACCAGGTGCGATTTTGGAATATTGAGAATCCAATCGTGCTGCCGCAACACTACCTGAGATAGTGCTACACCGACCTCCAACTGTTCCCTGGATCTTACCCTTATCAGGGAATTGTCCAAGTAAGGGATAACTAAAATTCAATTCCTTCGAAGGAATATCATCATTTCGGCCATTACCTTGGTAAAGACCCGGGGTGCCGTGGACCATCCATACGGCAGCGTCTGAACTGATAGTGACAGTTCTGTACCATAAACCTGAGGTACCCTTGGTGAGAAGGGTAAATTTTTGACATGAAGGTAAGCATCCTTGATGTCCCGAGACATCATGTAGTCCCCTTCTTCCAGGTTCGCAATCACTGCTCTGAGTGACTTAATCTTGAATTTGAACCTCTGTATGTAAGTGTTCAAAGATTTTAGATTTAGAATCGGTCTTACCGAGCCGTCATGCTTCGGTACCACAACAGTGTGGAATAATACCCCGTTCCCTGTTGCAGGAGGGGTATCTTGATTATCACCTGCTGGGAATACAGCTTGTGAATGGCTTCCAAAACTGTCTCCCTGTCAGAAGGAGACATCGGTAAAGCCGACTTTAGGAAACGGCGAGGGGGAGACGTCTCGAATTCTAATTTGTACCCCTGAGATATCACCTGAAGGATCCAGGGGTCTACTTGCGAGTGAGCCCACTGCGCGCTGAAATTCATTGAGACGGGCCCCCCACCGTGCCTGATTCTGCTTGTAAAACCCCAGCGTATACTGAGGGCTTGGCAGAGGCGGGAGAGGGTTTCTGTTCCTGGGAACTGGCTGATTTCTGCAGCCTTTTTCCTCTCCCTCTGTCACGGGGCAGAAATGAGGAACCTTTTGCCCGCTTGTCCACGAAAAGACTGCGCCTGATAATACGGCGTCTTCTCATGTTGAGAGGCGACCTGGGGTACAAACGTGGAATTCCCAGCTGTTGCCGTGGCCACCAGGTCTGAAAGACCGACCCCAAATAACTCCTCCCCTTAATAAAGCAATACTTCCAAATGCCGTTTGGAATACGCATCACCTGACCACTGACGTGTCCATAACCCTCTACTGGTAGAAATGGACAACGCGCTTAGACTTGATGCCAGTCGGCAATTATTCCGCTGTGCATCACGCATATATAGAAATGCATCTTTTAAATGCTCTATAGGCAAAAATATACTGTCCCTATCTAGGGTATCAATATTTTCAGTCAGGGAATCCGACCACGCCAACCCAGCACTGCACATCCAGGCTGAGGCGATTGCTGGTCGCAGTATAACACCAGTATGTGTGTAAATACCTTTTAGGATACCCTCCTGCTTTCTATCAGCAGGATCCTTAAGGGCGGCCATCTCAGGTGAAGGTAGAGCCCTTACAAGCGTGTGAGCGCTTTATCCACCCTAGGGGGTGTTTCCCAACGCACCCTAACCTCTGGCGGGAAAGGATATAATGCCAATAACATTTAGAAATTATCAGTTGTTATCGGGGGAAACCCACGCATCATCACACACCTCATTTAATTTCTCAGATTCAGGAAAACTACAGGTAGTTTTTCCTCACCGAACATAATACCCCTTTTTTTTGGTGGTACTCGTATTATCAGAAATGTGTAAAACATTTTTCATTGCCTCAATCATGTAACGTGTGGCCCTACTGGAAGTCACATTCGTCTCTTCACCGTCGACACTGGAGTCAGTATCCGTGTCGGCGTCTATATCTGCCATCTGAGGTAACGGGCGCTTTAGAGCCCCTGACGGCCTATGAGACGTCTGGACAGGCACAAGCTGAGTAGCCGGCTGTCTCATGTCAACCACTGTCTTTTATACAGAGCTGACACTGTCACGTAATTCCTTCCAACAGTTCATCCACTCAGGTGTCGACCCCCTAGGGGGTGACATCACTATTACAGGCAATCTGCTCCGTCTCCACATCATTTTTCTCCTCATACATGTCGACACAAAAGTACCGACATACAGCACACACACAGGGAATGCTCTGATAGAGGACAGGACCCCACTAGCCCTTTGGGGAGACAGAGGGAGAGTTTGCCAGCACACACAGAGCGCTATATATATACAGGGATAACCTTATATAAGTGTTTTTCCCCTTATAGCTGCTGTATAGTTAATACTGCGCCTAATTAGTGCCCCCCTCTCTTTTTTAACCCTTTCTGTAGTGTAGTGACTGCAGGGGAGAGCCAGGGAGCTTCCCTCCAACGGAGCTGTGAGGGAAAATGGCGCCAGTGTGCTGAGGAGATAGGCTCCGCCCCCTTATCGGCGGCCTTATCTCCCGTTTTTCTATGTATTCTGGCAGGGGTTAAATGCATCCATATAGCCCAGGAGCTATATGTGATGCATTTTTTGCCATCCAAGGTGTTTTTATTGCGTCTCAGGGCGCCCCCCCCCCCAGCGTCCTGCACCCTCAGTGACCGAAGTGTGAAGTGTGCTGAGAGCATTGGCGCACAGCCGCAGTGCTGTGCGCTACCTTGTTGAAGACAGGACGTCTTCTGCCGCCGATTTTCCGGACCTCTTCTGCCTTCTGGCTCTGTAAGGGGGCCGGCGGCGCGGCTCTGGGACCCATCCAAGCTGGGCCTGTGATCGTCCCTCTGGAGCTAATGTCCAGTAGCCTAAGAAGCCCAATCCACTCTGCACGCAGGTGAGTTCGCTTCTTCTCCCCTTAGTCCCTCGATGCAGTGAGCCTGTTGCCAGCAGGTCTCACTGAAAATAAAAAACCTAAACTAAAACTTTCACTAAGAAGCTCAGGAGAGCCCCTAGTGTGCACCCTTCTCGTTCGGGCACAGAGATCTAACTGAGGCTTGGAGGAGGGTCATAGGGGGAGGAGCCAGTGCACACCAGATAGTCCTAAAGCTTTCTTTAGATGTGCCCAGTCTCCTGCGGAGCCGCTATTCCCCATGGTCCTTACGGAGTCCCCAGCATCCACTTAGGACGTTAGAGAAATGAAGAAAACGTCCTAAGTGAAACTCTTCCGTAGGAGCTTTCTTGGATTCACACCAAGACACATATTTTCTCCAAATACGGTGGTAATGTTTTGATGTCACTCCCTTTCTGGCCTAAATAAGGGTGGGGATGACCTTCTTAGGAATACCCTTCCTGGCTAGGATACGGCGCTCAACAGCCATGCCGTCAAACATAGCCGCGGTAAGTCTTGGTACACACACGGACCCTGCTGCAGCAGGTCCTCCCGACGAGGAAGACGCCGAGGATCTCCTATGAGTAACTGCTGAAGATCTGGGTACCAAGCCCTTCTTGGCCAGTCTGGAGCAATGAAGATTGCTCGAACCCTTGTCTTTCTTTTGATCCTGAGTACTTTTGGGATCAGCGGAAGTGGAGGGAAAACATACACTGACGGAAACACCCACTGGGTCACCAGTGCATCCACTGCTACTGCTTGAGGGTCTCTCGACCTGGAACAGTATCTCTGAAGCTTCTTGTTGAGACGAGACGCCATCATGTCTATTTGAGGAACTCCCCAAAGACTTGTCACCTCTGCGAAGACTTCTTGGTGGAGGCCCCACTGTCCTGGATGGAGATTGTGTCTGCTGAGTAAGTCTGCTTCCCAGTTGTCTACTCCCGGAATGAATATTGCCGACAGAGCTTGTAGATGTTTTTCTGCCCAGCGGATAATTTTTTTCGCCTCTGCCATTGCCGCTCTGCTTTTCATTCCACCCTGCCTGTTTATGTATGCAACTGCTGTTACATTGTCCGCCTAGATCTGCACGGGATGGTCTTGAAGAAGATGTACCGCTTGTTGAAGGCCATTGTAAATGGCTCTTAGCTCCAGCACGTTTATATGAAGGCAGGCTTCCTGATGTGACCAACGTCTCTGGAAGTTTTCTCCCTGAGAGACTGCTCCCCAGCCTCGGAGACTTGCATCCGTGGTTACTAGGACCCAGTCCTGAATGCCGAACCTGTGTCCCTCTAGCAGGTGAGAGCTGTGCAACCACCACAGGAGCGAAATCCTGGTTTTTGACGACAGGATTATCTTTCTGTGCATGTGTAGGTGTGACCCCGACCACTTGTCCAGCAGGTCCCACTGGAATACTCTGGCATGGAACCTGCCAAACTGTATGGCCTCGTAGGCCGCCACCATCTTCCCCAACAACCGAATGCACTGATGGATCGACACACTTGATGGTTTCAATATCTGTTTTACCATTTTCTGGATTTCCAGAGCCTTTTCCAGTGGAAGAAATACTCCCTGAACTTCTGTGTCCAGAATCATCCCGAGGAAAGACAACCTTGTCATCGGTTCCAACTGTGACTTTGGGTAATTTATGATCCACCCGTGTTGTTGGAGTATTGACAGGGAGAGGGATATGTTTTGTAATAACTGCTCCCTGGATCTCGCCTTTATCAGGAGGTCGTCCAGATAAGGGATTATATTGACTCCTTTCTGACGAAGGAGGACCATCATCTCCGCCATCACCTTGATGAATACCCTCGGCGCCGTGGAGAGACCGAATGGTAACGTCTGGAATTGGTAATGGCAATCCTGAATCGCGAATCTCAGATAAGACTGGTGAGGAGGATAAATGGGAACATGCAGGTAAGCATCCTTTATGTCCACCGACACCAAGTAGTCCCCCTCCTCCAGACTGGCAATCACCGCCCGAAGTGATTCCATCTTCAACTTGAACCTTTTCAGGAAGAAATTCAGATTTTTTAGATTTAGGATAGGTCTGACCGAGCCGTCCGGCTTCGGAACAACAAAAAGGCTTGAATAAAAACCCCGCCCTTGTTGTGACAACGGTACCAGGACTATGACCTGGTCTTGACATAATTTTTTGGATTGCCACTGCTACTGCTTCTCTCTCTGGCGAAGAAACTGGCAAGGTCGATTTGAAAAATCGGCATGGGGGAATGTCTTGAAACTCTAGTTTGTATCCCTGGGATACTATTTGCAACACCCAGGGGTCCAGGCCAGACAGAATCCAATCCTGGCTGAAGCGTTTGAGACGTGCCCCCACCCGAGCGGCCTCCCGCAAGGGAGTACCAGCGTCATGCTAGGGATTTGGCAGAATTAGGGGTAGACTTTTGCTCTTGGGAACCTGGAGCCGGTGTGGTCTTCTTTCCCCTTCCTCATCCTGCAAAGAAGGGGGAACCTCTCGTCTTTTTGTATTTATTGGGCCAAAAGGACTGCATTTGCGGGTGATAGGTCTTTTTTGCCGGTGCAGGCGCAGAGGGCAAAAGTGTTGACTTACCTGCGGTAGCCGCCGAGACTAATGCATCCAGGCCATCGCCAAATAAGGCCTCACCTTCATATGGGAGAGCCTCCATGTTTCTTTTGGAATCTGCATCCGCGTTCCACTGGCGAATCCATAACGCCCGCCTAGCCGATACTGCCACAGTAGCGGCTTGTGAACTCAAGAGTCCAATATCCTTCATTGCTTCCAGCATGTAGGCGGCAGCGTCCTTGATATTCCCTAACTTAAAGAGTATCTCATCTTTATCAATCGTGTCAATTTCTGATGACACGCTTTCTGACCATTTTTCAATAGCGTAACTCACCCATGCGCAGGCAATAGTGGGCCTGAGCAGTGTACCATTGGTAACATAAATGGATTTCAATGTCGTTTCCATTTTGCGGTCTGCCGGCTCTTTAAGAGAAGCCATGCCAGGAGCAGGGAGAATTACCTTCTTTGTCAACCTGGAAAGTGCACTGTCTAACACAGGGGGTGACTCCCATTTTTTTCCTTTCTTCAACCGGGAAAGGATAAGCTATGTGAATCCTTTTGGGAATACTAAATTTTTTATCAGGATTCACCCACATCCCTTCAAACAGAGCATTTAGTTCGTGTGAAGGAGGGAACGTGACTTTGGATTTCTTTTCCTTACATAAATAAGCTTTCTCCTGAGGTACAGGAGTGCTTTCTGTAACCTCCAACACGTCCCTTATAGCCACAATCATATATTGTATACTTTTTGCCAATTTATGATCTGTCTCTCTGGATTCACTATTGTCGACACAAGAATCAGAATCCGTGTCGGTATCAGTGTTTACAACATTTGCAAATGGTCTCTAATGTGACCCAAAGGGGCCGCCCGCATAAGGAATAACAGCACACAGATTTTCTCCAGCATGCAGCCTTAGATTCAGACTTATCCAATCTACGGTTAATCAGATGCATACTGTCACGTAGCTCTTTCACCCATGCAGGCTCTTGGTGTGCCGGTAGCGCCACCACATTACAACTCTGTGTCCCTAAAATGGCTTCCTCCGGGGAGGAACTCCCTGCCTCAGACATGCCTCACACGTGTACACCACACTCACAGACACACTGGGACTTATTTTGGGGACAGAACCACAGTAAAATCTGTCAGAGGGACACAGGATAGGAGCAGCCAGTTCACAAACCCAGCGCCAGTATTGCCTGTGAACACAGTATGTCCACAGCCCAAAAGCGCTTTTAAATAGTAATATACACTATCAAATGAACCACAATCGCTTTGTGCCCCCCCTTTATAGCACCCTGTACTTGTCAGAAGTGGAGTAGAGGACCAGTGTGTTCTCTGCAGCCTGAGGAGAGAGAGAAAATGGCGCTGAGTAGTGTGCTGGCTGCCTGAGGAAGAGGCTCCACCCGTTTTACCTCAGAAACGTTTCATAATATTTATACTGGCGGGGGTAAGGCTGTGCCTGGGCATCTTATGCCCCCTTTTAGCCAGTTTGAGGTATTTTTCTTGCTGCCCAGGGCGCCCCCTCTCCCCCCCCCCCCCCTCGCCCTGCACCCTGCAGTGCCTGTGTGTGTGTGGGCAGCAATAGCGCGCTGCGCTCCCGCCAGCCGTGCCGCACCTCAGCCGTCACTTACTTGATTGAAGATCATTCTTCTCATACTCACCTGTCTTCTGACTTCTGGCTCTGTGAGGGGGGTGACGGCGTGCTGTGGGAGTGAGCATCTACACACGGCTAGCGTTCAGTTCCCTTCAGGAGCTAATGGTGTCCTGTCAGCCAGAAGCAGAGCCATGAAACTCTGAGGAAGTTGGTTCTACTTCTGCCCCCTCAGTCCCACGAAGCAGGGAGTCTGATGCCAGCAGATCTCCCTGAAAATAAAAAACCTAACATAAGTCTTTTCAGAGAAACTCAGTAGAGCTCCTCAGAGTGCATCCACTCGACCTGGGCACATTTCTAAAACTGAGGTCTGGAGGAGGGGCATAGAGGGAGGAGCCAGTTCACACCCAATGAAAAGTCTTTGGAGTGCCCATGTCTCCTGCGGATTCCGTCTATACCCCATGGTTTTGATGTCGTCCCCAGCATCCTCTAGGACGTATGAGAAAATAAGATTTTAAACCTACCGGTAAATCTTTTTCTCCTAGTCCGTAGAGGATGCTGGGGACTCCGTAAGAACCATGGGGTATAGACGGGCTCCGCAGGAGACATGGGCACCTAAAAGAACTTTCTAGTATGGTGTGCACTGGCTCCTCCCTCTATGCCCCTCCTCCAGACCTCAGCTAGAGAACTGTGCCCAGAGGAGATGGACAACACGAGGAAAGGATTTTGTTAATCTAAGGGCAAGATTCATACCAGCCCACACCAATCATACCATATAACCTGGAATACACATAACCAGTTAACACTATGAACAAACAACAGTACCGGTTCAAGACCGAGTCTAACTGTAACATAACCCTTATGTAAGCAATAACTATATACAAGCCTTGCAGATTTTCTGCACTGGGACGGGCGCCCAGCATCCTCTACGGACTAGGAGAAAAATATTTACCGGTAGGTTTAAAATCTTATTATCTCTTACGTCCTAGAGGATGCTGGGGACTCCGTAAGGACCATGGGGTTTATACCAAAGCTCCCAATCGGGCGGGAGAGTGCGGATGACTCTGCAGCACCGACTGAGCAAATGCTAGGTCCTCATCAGCCAGGGTATCAAACTTGTAGAATTTAGCAAAAGTGTTTGACCCCAACCAAGTTGCTGCTCGGCAAAGCTGTAGTGCCGAGACGCCCCGGGCAGCCGCCCAAGAAGAGCCCACCTTCCTAGTGGAATGGGCCTTTAGTGAATGCGGTAACGGCAATCCAGCCGTAACATAAGCCTGCTGAATCGTGTTACAGATCCAGCGAGCAATAGTCTGCTTCGAAGCAGGCGCGCCAATCTTGTTGGCAGCATACAGGACAAACAATGCATATGTTTTCCTAATCCTAGCCGTCCTGGCTACATAAATTTTTAAGGCCCTGACTACATCCAGGGACATGGAATCCTCCAAGTCACTCGTAGCCACAGGCACCACAATAGGTTGGTTCATATGAAATGAAGACACCACCTTGGGTAAAAATTGAGGACGAGTCCTCAATTCCGCTCTATCTACGTGAAAAATCAAGTAAGAGCTCTCGTAAGACAAGGCCGCCAATTCTGACACACGCCTCGCAGATGCCAAGGCTAACAACATGACCACCTTCCAGGTGAGAAATTTCAACTCCACCGTTTAAAGGGGTTCAAACCAGTGTGATTTAAGGAACTGCAACACCACGTTCAGGTCCCATGGTGCCACAGGGGGCACAAAAGGAGGCTGGATGTGTAGTACTCCTTTTACAAACGTCTGGACTTCTGGGAGAGAAGCCAATTCCTTCTGAAAGAATATTGACAAGGCCGAAATCTGTACTTTAACAGAGCCTAACTTTAGGCCCATATCCACTCCTGTCTGTAGGAAGTGGAGAAAACGACCCAGATGGAAATCTTCCGTAGGAGCATTCTTGGTTTCACACCAAGAGACATATTTTCGCCAGATACGGTGATAATGTTTTACCGTCACCTCCTTCCTAGCCTTTATTAGAGTAGGTATGACCTCCTCCGGAATACCCTTCTCCGCTAGGATCCGGCGTTCAACCGCCATGCCGTCAAAAACGTAACCGCGGTAAGTCTTGGAACATGCAGGGCCCCTGCTGTAACAGGTCTTCCCTTAGAGGAAGAGGCCAGGGATCTTCCGTGAGCATCTCCTGAAGATCTGAGTACCAGGCCCTTCGAGGCCAGTCTGGAACAATGAGTATTGTTTGTACTCTTTTTCGATTTATGATCCTCAACACTTTTGTGATGAGAGGAAGAGGAGGAAACACGTAGACCGACTGGAATACCCATGGTGTTACCAGAGCGTCTACTGCTATTGCCTGAGGGTCCCGGGACCTGGCACAATACCTCCGAAGCTTCTTGTTGAGGCGTGACGCCATTATGTCTATTTGAGGAACTCCCCAGAGATCCGTTATCTCTGTAAAGACTTCTTGATGAAGTCCCCACTCTCCTGGATGGAGATCGTGTCTGCTGAGGAAGTCTGCTTCCCAGTTGTCCACTCCCGGAATTAAGACAGCTGACAGAGCGCTTACGTGATTTTCCGCCCAGCGAAGAATCCTGGTGGCTTCCGCCATCGCGACTCTGCTTCTTGTCCCGCCTTGGCGGTTCACCTGAGCTACTGCTGATTGAATCAGAACCGCTAGGTTGCGAAGAAGAATCTCCGCTTGTCGAAGGACATTGTATATGGCCCTTAGCTCCAACACGTTGATGTGTAGACAGGACTCCTGGTCTGACCATAGTCCCTGAAAATTTCATCCTTGGGTGACTGCTCCCCATCCTCGGAGGCTCGCGTCCGTGGTTACCAGGATCCAGTCCTGAATGCCGAACCTGCGACCCTCTAGAAGGTGAGCACTTTGCAGCCACCATAGAAGAGACACCCTGGCCCTGGGGGACAGTGTTATTTTTTGATGTAATTGTAGATGGGACCCGGACCATTTGTCCAGAAGATCCCATTGAAATGTCCTTGCATGGAACCTGCCGAAGGGAATGGCCTCGTAAGTTGCCACCATTTTCCCCAGAACCCGAGTGCATTGATGAGCCGACACTCTTTTCGGCTTCAGTAGTTCTCGGACCATGTTCTGGAGGTCCTGGACTTTTTCCAACGGGAGGAAAACTTTCTTTTGTTCCATGTCCAGTATCATGCCAAGGAAGGCTAGTCGAGTTATCGGAACCAACTGTGACTTTGGTAGATTGAGAATCCACCCATGTTGCTGAAGCACTCTCTGAGAGAGTGTCACGTTCTCCAGTAATTGCTCTCTTGATCTCGCTTTTATCAGGAGATCGTCCAAGTATGGGATAATTGTGACTCCTCGCTTGCGCAGGATCACCATAATTTCCGCCATTATCTTGGTGAAAATCCTCGGGGCCGTGGACAGCCCAAACGGTAACGTCTGAAACTGGTAATGACAATCCTGTACCGCGAATCTCAGGTACTCCTGATGAGAGGGATATATGGGGACATGAAGGTAAGCATCCTTTATGTCCAGTGACACCATTAAATCCCCCCCCTTCCAGGCAGGCTATCACCGCTCGGAACGATTCCATCTTGAATTTGAATCTTTTCAGGTACAGGTTCAGGGATTTTAGGTTTAAAATGGGCCTGACCGAACCATCCGGCTTCGGGACCACAAATAGGGTTGAATAATACCCTTTTCCCTGTTGGCTCAGGAGAACCCTGATAATCACTCGCTGTTGACACAGCGTTTGAATTGCAGCTAGCACTACTTCCTGCTCTGGAGTAGAAGCTGGTAAGGCCGACTTAAAAATCGGCGTGGGGGCACCTCTTCGAATTCCAGCTTGTAGCCCTGGGAGACTATTTCTATCACCCAAGGGTCCACATCTGACTGAACCCAGACTTGGCTGAATAGTCGAAGGCGTGCCCCCACCCGAGCGGAGCATCATGCGGTGGACTTAGCGGAAGCCGGGGAGGACTTCCGCTCTTGGGAACCAGCCTCAGCAGGTGTCCTCTTGCCTCTACCCTTACCTCTGGCGAGGAAAGAGGAGCCCCGACCTCTTCTGGATCTATGCGACCGAAAGGACTGCATCTGATATTGTGGGGGTTTCATTTGCTGTTGGGGAACAAAAGGTAAAAAGGTCGACTTACCCGCGGTAGCTGTAGAGATCAGGTCCGCGAGGCCGTCCCCAAACAATACATCACCTTTGTAAGGTAAAACCTCCATATGCCTTTTTGAGTCTGCATCCCCCAAGCCATTGGCGGATCCACAAGGCTCTTCTTGCCGAAATAGCCATAGCATTGGCTCTTGAACCCAGTAAACCAATGTCTCTTTGAGCGTCCCTCATATATAAGACTGCGTCCTTAATATGAGCTAATGTTAACAAAATTGTATCCCTCTCTAGGGTATCAAGGTCAGCTGACAGTGTATCTGTCCAAGCTGCTACTGCACTACATACCCATGCCGACGCAATTGCCGGTCTAAGCAAAGTACCAGTATGAGTGTAGATAGACTTTAGTGTAGTCTCTTGCCTGCGGTCCGCAGGGTTCTTGAGGGCCGCTGTGTCAGGGGACGGTAGCGCCACCCTCTTGGAAAGGCGTGTTAAGGCTTTGTCCACTGTGGGAGAGGATTCCCAATGTACCCTGTACTGTGTAGGGAAAGGGTACGCCATAAGAACCCTTTTGGGAATCTGTAGTTTCTTATCTGGAGTTTCCCAAGCTTTTTCACATAACTCATTAATTTCATGGGAAGGAGGAAAGTTTATAACCTGTTTCTTTCCCTTAAACATGTGTATCCTCGTGTCGGGCACCGAGGGCTCATCAGTGATATGTAACACATCTTTTATTGCAATAATCATGCACTGAATACTTTTTGTCACCCTGGGGTGCAACCTTGCTTCATCATAGTCGACACTGGAATCAGAGTCCGTGTCGGTATCTGTGTCCCTTATTTGTGAGAAGGGACGTTTCTGAGACCCTGACGGGTCCTGTGAGTCGGTACAATCTGTAGATTGATTACCTGCCGACGCTCTGGACTCTGCTTTGTCCAGTCTTTCATGCAGTGAAGCTACACTAGCATTTAACATATGCCACATATTTATCCAATCCTGAGTCGGCACCGCCGACTGAGACACACCACTCATCTGTTCCACCTCCACTTTGGATAAGCCTTCCGTTTCAGACATGCCGACACACGTACCGACACCCCACACACACACTGGGATATAACTATAAGGGGACAATTCCCCAAAGAAGGCCCTTTGGAGAGACAGAGAGAGAGTATGCCAGCACACACCAGCGCCAACTGACCCAGGGGAAAAAAAAACAGATAGTGCTTTTACATATAAATGTATACAGATTTCCCCACTCTCTGCGCTTTAAATATGTGCCCCCCTCTCTTATTTTCAACCCTCTGATGCTCAGCAGGGGAGAGTCCGGGGAGCCAGCGTTCTCTGCAGCCTCTGTGGAGAAAATGGCGCTGGTTAGTGCTGAGGGATCAAGCTCCGCCCCCTTGCGCGGCAGGCTTCGGTCCCGCTCGAGATTTTGAAAAAAATGGCGGGGATTCGTAGTTTACTGCCCCGCAGCCTAACTACATGCTTCTTGCCTAAAAACTAGGTTTATTGCTGCCCAGGGCGCCCCCCCCCCCCCCCCCCGCGCGCCCTGCACCCATCAGTGCCATGTGTGTGTGTAAATGTGGGAGCAATGGCGCACAGCTACCTGCTGCGCGCTTACCTCATGAAGATCTGAAGTCTTCTGCCGCCTGACGTCTTCTTATGATCTGTCATACTCACCCGGCTTCTTTTTTCCCGCCATCTGTGAGGAGGACGGCGGCGCGGCTCCGGGACGAACCCCAGGGTGAGACCTGTGTTCCGACTCCCTCTGGAGCTAATGGTGTCCAGTAGCCTAAGAAGCAGAGCCCTTAACTCTTAAGAAGTGGGTCTGCTTCTCTCCCCTCAGTCCCACGATGCAGGGAGTCTGTTGCCAGCAGAACTCCCTGAAAATAAAAAACCTAACAAAATTCTTTTTACAGAAAACTCAGGAGAGCTCCTGTAATGCACCCTATCTCCTCTGGGCACAGGATCTAACTGAGGTCTGGAGGAGGGGCATAGAGGGAGGAGCCAGTGCACACCATACTAGAAAGTTCTTTTAGGTGCCCATGTCTCCTGCGGAGCCCGTCTATACCCCATGGTGCTTACGGAGTCCCCAGCATCCTCTAGGACGTAAGAGAAAATAAGAATTTACTCACCGGTAATTCTATTTCTCGTAGTCCGTAGTGGATGCTGGGTACTCTGTAAGGACCATGGGGTATAGACGGGCTCCGCAGGAGACTGGGCACTCTTAAAAGAAAGATTAGGTACTATATCTGGTGTGCACTGGCTCCTCCCTCTATGCCCCTCCTCCAGACCTCAGTTAGGGAAACTGTGCCCGGAAGAGCTGACATTACTAGGAAAGGATTTGGAATCCAGGGTAAGACTCATACCAGCCACACCAATCACACCGTACAACACGTGATAACTATACCCAGTTAACAGTATGAACAATAACTGAGCCTCTCTCAACAGATGGCTCATACAATAACCCTTTAGTTAAGCAATAACTATATACATGTATTGCAGAGAGTCCGCACTTGGGATGGGCTCCCAGCATCCACTACGGACTACGAGAAATAGAATTACCGGTGAGTAAATTCTTATTTTCTCTGACGTCCTAGTGGATGCTGGGGACTCCGTAAGGACCATGGGGATTATACCAAAGCTCCCAAACGGGCGGGAGAGTGCGGATGACTCTGCAGCACCGAATGAGCAAACTCAAGGTCCTCCTCAGCCAGGGTATCAAACTTGTAGAATTTTGCAAATGTGTTTGAACCCGACCAAGAAGTAGCAGCTCGGCAAAGTTGTAAAGCCGAGACCCCTCGGGCAGCCGCCCAAGAAGAGCCCACCTTCCTCGTGGAATGGGCTTTTACTAATTTAGGATGCGGCAGTCCAGCCGCAGAATGTGCAAGCTGAATCGTGCTACAGATCCAGCGAGCAATAGTCTGCTTTGAAGCAGGAGCACCCAGCTTGTTGGGTGCATGCAGGATAAATAGCGAGTCAGTTTTTCTGACTCTAGCCGTCCTGGAAACATAAAGTTTCAGGGCCCGGACTACGTCTAGCAACTTGGGATCCTCCAAGTCCCTAGTAGCCGCAGGCACCACAATAGGTTGGTTCAAATGAAACGATGATACCACCTTAGGGAGAAATTGGGGACGAGTCCTCCATTCTGCCCTTTCCATATGGAAGATCAGATATGGGCTTTTACATGACAAAGCCGCCAATTCTGATGCACGCCTAGTCCAAGCTAAGGTCAAAAGCATGACCACTTTCCACGTGAGATATTTTAGCTCCACGGTCTTAAGTGGCTCAAACCAGTGGTATTTTTGGAATCCAACACATGTTAAGATCCCAAGGTGCTACTGGAGGCACAAAAGGGGCTGAATATGCAGCACCCCTGTAACAACGTCCGAACTTCAGGCAGTGAAGCCAGTTCTTTTGAGAGAAAAAGGGATAGGGCCGAAATCTTGGCCTTTATGGATCCTAATTTTAGGCCCATAGTCACTCCTGACTGTAGGAAGTGCAGGAATCGACCCCCCTGGAATTCCTCTGTAGGGCCTTCCCGGCCACACACCAAGCAACCTATTTTCGCCATATACAGTGAAAAAGTCTTGCTGTCACGTCTTTCCTAGCCTTTATCAGCGTAGGAATAACTGCATCCGGAATGCCCTTTTCCGCTAGGATCCGGCGTTCAACCGCCATGCCGTCCCAACGCAGCCGCGGTAAGTCTTGGATCAGACAGGGTCCCTGTTGCAACATGTCCTGACTGAGAGGCAGAGGCCATGGGTCCTCTGAGAGCATTTCTTGCAGTTTCTTGCAGTTCCGGGTACCGAGTCCTTCTTGGCCAATCCGGAGCAAAGAATATTGTTCACACTCCTCCGTTTATTACAATTCTCAGCCCTTGGGTCTGAGAGGAAGAGGAGGGAATATATAGACCGACTGGAACACCCACGGTGTTACTAGTGCGACCACAGCTATCGCCTGAGAGTCCCTTGACCCAGCGTAAAACCTTTTTTAATCTTTTTATTGAGGTGGGACGCCATGTAGTCCACCCGAGGCAGTTTCCATCAATTTGCAAAACTGCGTGAAGACTTCCTGATGAAGTCACCACATTCCCGGGTGGAGGTCGTGTCCACTCCCGGAATGAATACTGCTGACAGTGCGCTTACTTGATTCTCCGCCCAGCGAAGAATTCTGGCGGCTTCTACCCTCGCCACCCTGCTACTTGTGCCGCCCTGGCGGTTTACATGAGCCCCTGCGGTCTGACTGGATCAGAACCGGTTGGTCGCGAAGCAGGAACTCCGCTTGACTTAGGGCGTTGTCCGCAGCCACCACAGGAGAGACACCCTGGCCCTGGGGGATAGGGTGATTAACCGATGCATCTGAAGATGTGATCCGGACCACTTGTCCAGTAAGTTCCATTGTCCTTGCATGGAACCAGCCGAAGGGGATGGCCTCGTATGATGCCATCATCCTTCCCAGGACTCGAGTGCAGTGATGCACTGACACCTGTTTTGGTTTTCAATGGATTCCTGACCAGTGTCATGAGCTCTCTCTATCGGGAGATATACCCTCTTCTGGTCTGTGTCTAGGATCATGCCTAGGCGAGGCAGATGAGCTGTAGGAACCAACTGCGACTTCGGAATATATAGAATCCAGTCGTGTTGCCGTTTCACTTCCAGAGAAGGTGATACGCTGTCCAGCAACTGCCCTCTTGATCTCGCTTTTATGAGGAGATCATCCAAGTATGTGATAATAGTGACACCTTGCTTCCGCAGGAGCACCATCATATCCGCCATTACCTTGGTGAAATTGGTAATGACAATCCCGTACCACAATTCTGAGGTACGCCTGATGAGGTGGATAAATGGGGACACGAAGGTATGCATCCCTTATGTCCCGATTCATTTCAGGCTTGCAATGACCGCTCTTAGCGATTCCATCTTGAACCTGAACCTTTTCAGGTATATGTTCAGGGATTTTAATACAATATGGGTCTAACCGAACCGTCTGGTTTCGGGATTATAACATGGTCGAATAATAACACCCTCTTGTTGAAGGAGGGGACCCTTGACCACCACCTGTTGAAGATACAATTTACGAATTGCAGTTAGCACTGGCTCCCTCTCTTGGGGGGAAGCCCGCCGGGTCCTCGGTGAGGGGGCATCTTCTCACAGTCCAGCCTGTATCCCTGCGATACAATTTCTATTGCCCAGGGATCTAACAGGGAGTGAACCCACTTGTGGCTGAACTTACGAAGGCGTGTCCCCACCGGGCCTAGCTCCGCCTGTGGAGCCCCAGCGACATGCGGTGGATTTTTGTAGAGGCCGGAGAGGACTTCTCTTCCTGGGGACTAGCTGTGTTGTACAGCTTCTTTCCTCTACCCCCGGCTCTGACAAGAAAGGACGCACCTCAGACTTTCTTGTTTATTTATTCAAAAAGCTGCATTTAATAATGTCGTGCTTTCCTAGGCTGTGCAGGAATATAAGGCAAAATATCAGAATTACCAGCTATAGCTGTGGAGACCAGGCCCGAGAACCTTTCTCCACACAATCCTCAGCCTTCCATATGCCTCTTAAGTCGGCATCATCTGTCCAATGTATATTCTACAGGACACGTCAAGCAGAAATCGACATAGATTTTGTCTCTAGGACCCAGTATACTCATGTCCCTTTGGGCATGCTTTATAATTATATATCTATCACTTAAGACAGCATCTTAAAATATTTATATGCATACTAGGGTCTCAATCTCTGCTGATAAGGTAACTGTCCACGCTGCCACAGCGCTATAAACCCATGCCGACACAATCGTCGGTCTGGGTAGTATACTAGAATGTGCACACTATCTGCAGGATCCCTGAGAATAGCTAGTGCAAACAGGATACCCAAGGGGAAGATTCTCAACACATCCTGGCCCTAGTAGGGAAAGGATACAGCCTGAGAATTCTCTTGTGGGAAGCTGCCGTCTCTTGTCTGGAGATTCCCGCTCTTTTTCCTCATGAAAGGAGGGAAATTTACCTCAGCATTCTTCCCCTCGTGTCAGGGACAGATGAGTCATCAGTGATATGCAAATCATCTTTTATTCCAATAATCATATATTGAATATCTTTTAGCCCTCTTGGCTGTAACTTTGCATTATCGTAGTCGACAGTGGAGTTAAACTCCGTGTCGATACTTTGTTATTTTGGATAGTGAACATAGAGAGACTATGAAGGACTCTGTGACATAGGGACAGACCAGGGTAGATTTCCTTTCTGTTCCCTAACCTTTTGTGCAATAATTTTACCTCAGCACTTACACATATCCAAACAGGTGTCGGCGTTGTCGACGGAGACACCCTCCCACACACATATCCGCTCTATCACCTCCTTAGAGGAGCCTTTTACCTCAGACATGTCGACACACGCGTACCGACACACCACACACACGGGATGCTCTATTTGAAGACAGTTCCCCCACCAGGCCCTTTGGAGAGACAGAGAGAGAGTATGCCAGCACACACCACAGCGCTATATAATACAGGGATGTACACTATACTGAGTGATTTTTCCCCTATAGCAGCTTATATACACAGTTTTGCGCCTAAATTTATGTGCCCCCCCCCCCCTCTCTTTTTTACCCTTTGTGTACCAGGATACTGCAGGGGAGAGCCTGGGGAACTTCCTTCCAGCTGAGCTGTGAAGAGAAAATGGCGCCGGTGTGCTGAGGAAGAAGGCCCGGCCCCCTCAGCGGCGGGCTTCTGTCCTTTTATATACTTTAATGGCGGGGGTTAATGCACATATACAGTTTATCAGACTGTATTATGTGCTTTTCGCCAAGTAAGGTAATCTAATTGCTGCCCAGGGCGCCCCCCCCCCCAGTGCCCTGCACCCATCAGTGACCGGAGTGTGTGGTGTGCTAAGGGAGCAATGGCGCACAGCTGCAGTGCTGTGCGCTACCTTAATGAAGACCGGAGTCTTCAGCCGCCGATTTTCAACTTCTCTTCGTTCTTCTGGCTCTGCAAGGGGAACGGCGGCGCGGCTCCGGGACCGGACGACCGAGGACTGGGCCTGTGTTCGATCCCTCTGGAGCTAATGGTGTCCAGTAGCCTAAGAAGCACAAGCTAGCTGCAAGCAGGTAGGTTCGCTTCTCTCCCCTCAGTCCCACGTAGCAGTGAGTCTGTTGCCCGCAGATCTCACTGAAAATAAAAAACCTAACAAATACTTTCTTTTCTAGGAAGCTCAGGAGAGCCCACTAGGTGCATCCAGCTCTGGCCGGGCACAGATACTAACTGAGGTCTGGAGGAGGGGCATAGAGGGAGGAGCCAGTGCACACCAGATATAGTACCTAATCTTTCTTTTAAGAGTGCCCAGTCTCCTGCGGAGCCCGTCTATACCCCATGGTCCTTACGGAGTACCCAGCATCCACTAGGATGTCAGAGAAATACACAGTAGTATATCAGTAAATAAAGCAAAACACAGCAAATACTAGGTGTATATCACAGGGTATTTATACCACACAACCCTGACTGTATGCACTCTTTCTTAACTAACAATGTCCTCTGACAGGTAGAATACTTAAGTGTCCTGTAAAATGCACAGCGCTGACGTGCAGGCGGCTTTACAGAGGAGGATTTGCCCAAACAGTCCCAGGAACAGCGCAGCTCTGTGTAATGTCGGCTGACAGAGAGTGAGGGAGAGAGATGCAGCTCCAGGGCGGGAACATTTGCCTAAATGGCGCCCTGGGGCTGAGGGAGGGGCTACAGGTCAGGCCTTATCCCCCATGCTGGCTTCCCCACCAGGCACTGCGGGCTGTCAAACAAAACGGTTTTATGAAGAAAACCGACCTGTGCCCAGTGCCCTGGTGGCTAGTGGAGCCCCTGACCCTTGCAGTGTCCATGCCAGCGCGCGCGGCCCACCTCCCACCGACCGCGCCGGATCGCAATTACAGCAGGCCAAAGAGACCCCCTTACCTCCCCCTATATGCGGCCACGCGATCCGGGAGGACAGCGGCGTGTGTGTGACTAACCAGAAGAACACCGGAGCCTCTGCTGTAATTACCCAGCAACCAAGGCACGGGAGTATACAGCGCCGCTGGGGGAGTGATGGAGCTGCAGCAGGGGATGTCTGAATGACATCCAGACACTGCTGCAGCCCTTGAAGTCTTCAGATTTTCTTTCCTTCGGAAATAGCTTTTTCTTTAGGGCTGCAGGAGCAGCCACCCTGTTGACTGCCTGCTTACTGCAAGGCACCAAATACAAAACTGAGCTCCTGTGCACGGAGGCGGGGTTATAGAGGAGGCGGCGCTATGCATCTTGGGAACAGTCAAAGCTTTGAGCCTGTTGGTACCTCCGATCAAGATCCTACTCTACACCCCGATGTTATTCCTTGTGGAGCCCAGTGTACCACGCAACAGAAATAGTGATAGCAGTACGTGTGATACACAAGAATGGAATCCACGTAGCAGCTACAGGCACACTCAGTCACAGGTACAATGCAGAAGTTATTACAGATAAACAATAAAACTGCACTGGACTAGTAACACTACATATAGATATGTATGTATATAGACAAGGGCGTAGGGAGGGTGGTTCCAGTAGAGTGCAAGCTCCAGGCGCCGGAAACTTCAGAGGGCGCCTGGCAGTGGCGCCAGCCGGCTAGCGGACACTGCCGAGAGCCGGGAGATGCAGCACTTCTACTGTACGCCTCCTGGCAGTATCGCATGCTGTCACGCTGCTGCTTGTCCGTGCTGAGCGGCTGAAGAGAGAGGGAGGGCGGCAGCTTTGGAGTGTCTCCGCACAGCAGTGATGTCTGTGCCGCACAGTGGGTCTCATAGTCAGCCACAGCATGCAGGGGAGCCTGGAAACCCCTGTGCTCGCACATGAACAGCCATAAAAGTTGCTCTCCCTGCACGGACTTCTGCTATCAGTGATAGCAGAAACCGCTCTCTGTAGTCGGGTTTCTCCCTTCCCCTCTACAGGCTACTGCTCCAGAGCTCTGCTGTTTTCAGGGCTTGGTGAGTTAACTCTACGAAACCCATGTTGTATAAATCAATTGCTCATTGCTCATGTGTCCTGTCCACTGCATATATTTTCAATGTGCAATTTGACCAGAGCTATATGTGTGTGTGTATATCCAGTATATATATATATATATATATATATATAGATATATATATATATATATAGATATAGATATTATATATGTAATTGCTTGAAGTATGCAAAGCTATGTCATACCACCACATCAAGAACTGATATTTTTATTTCTTACCCCGAATCAAACACTGGTTTACAGTGAACAGGCGGCCCGCGGCACCCATCCCCTTTCTATCCGACAGCTGTGGCTTGCACTGTCTCTCTCCCAAAGCCCCACCGCTCTCCCACCTGGCAGCTGTGTCTTACACTGTGTCCCCCCATCCAGCTCTCCCACCCTGTGGCTGTGTCTTGCACTGCATCCCCCGCTCTTCCACCCGGAGGCTGCACTGTGTCTCCCACCCACCCCCCGAAGGCGCAGACACCCGGGTGTGCAGGACAGGGAACTGGAGTTGTCACATAAACAGCAGTATATGTGTACAGCATGCAGGGTGATAAGGGACATACTCAGGGGCGGATTGGGAACAAAAAAAGGCCCTGGAAAAATTTGTACTAGTGGCCCCACATGGGCAGCACCAGAGGTGTAAGGTCTAGCCATGGGCCATGGCAGCAGCACCCTCCCCCCAAGACTTTCCAGATAGTGGGCATGTCCAGCATCAAGGGGGAAGTTAAAAATAAATTAAATTAAATATTATGAGCACATTATATGATACACCTTCAGAATTTAGGAAAATAAGATTTTACTCACCGGTAAATCTATTTCTCGTAGTCCGTAGTGGATGCTGGGGACTCCGTAAGGACCATGGGGAATAGACGGGCTCCGCAGGAGACTGGGCACTCTAAAAAAAGATTTAGTACTACTGTGCACTGGCTCCTCCCTCTATGCCCCTCCTCCAGACCTCAGTTAAGGAAACTGTGCCCGGAAGAGCTGACATTACAAGGAAAGGATTTTGGAATCCAGGGTAAGACTCATAACAGCCACACCAATCACACCGTATAACTTGTGATAACATACCCAGTTAACAGTATGAACAACAACCAAGCATCAACCACAGATGCCAACATAACATAACCCTTTATTAAGCAATAACTATATACACGTATTGCAGAAAGTCCGCACTTGGGACGGGCGCCCAGCATCCACTACGGACTACGAGAAATAGATTTACCGGTGAGTAAAATCTTATTTTCTCTAACGTCCTAGTGGATGCTGGGGACTCCGTAAGAACCATGGGGATTATACCAAAGCTCCCAAACGGGCGGGAGAGTGCGGATGACTCTGCAGCACCGAATGGGCATACACAAGGTCCTCCTCAGCCAGGGTATCAAACTTAAAGAATTTTGCAAAGGTGTTTGAACCCGACCAAGTAGCTGCTCGGCAAAGCTGTAATGCCGAGACCCTTCGGGCAGCCGCCCAAGAAGAGCCCACTTTCCTTGTGGAATGGGCCTTTATTGATTTTGGATGCGGCAATCCCGCCGCAGAATGAGCCTGCTGAATCGTGTTACAGATCCAGCGAGCAATGGTTTGCTTTGAAGCAGGAGCACTCAGCTTGTTGGATGCATACAGGATAAACAGCGAGTCAGTTTTCCTGACTCCAGCCGTTCTGGCCACATAAATCTTCAAAGCCCTGACTACATCAAGCAACTTGGAATCCTCCAAGTCACGAGTAGCCGTAGGCACCACAATAGGTTGGTTCAAATGAAAAGATGACACCACCTTTGGCAGAAATTGTGGACGAGTCCGTAAGTCTGCCCTGTCCACATGGAAAACAAGATAGGGGCTTTTACATGACAAAGCCGCCAATTCTGACACACGCCTAGCCGAAGCTAAGGCCAATAGCATTACCACCTTCCACGTGAGAAATTTTAACTCCATGGTCTTAAGTGGCTCAAACCAGTGTGACTTCAGGAAACTCAACACCATGTTAAGATCCCAAGGTGCCACTGGAGGCACAAAAGGGGGCTGAATATGCAGCACTCCCTTAACAAACGTCTGAACCTCAGGAAGAGAAGCCAGTTCTTTTTGAAAGAAAATGGATAGGGCTGAAATCTGGACCTTTATGGACCCCAACTTCAAGCCCATAGTCACTCCAGACTGTAGGAAGTGCAGGAACCGGCCCAGCTGGAATTCCTCTGTAGGGGCGTTCCTGGCCTCACACCAAGCAACATATTTTCGCCATATACGGTGATAGTGTTTTGCTGTCACGTCCTTCCTAGCCTTTATCAGCGTAGGAATAACTTCATCCGGAATGCCTTTTTCTGCTAGGATCCGGCGTTCAACCGCCATGCAGTCAAACGCAGCCGCGGTAAGTCTTGGAATAGACAGGGCCCCTGTTGCAACAGGTCCTGTCTGAGAGGCAGAGGCCATGGGTCCTCTGTGAGCATTTCTTGCAGTTCCGGGTACCAAGTCCTTCTTGGCCAATCCGGAACAATGAGTATTGTTCTCACTCCTCTTTTTCTTACAATTCTCAGCACCTTGGGTATGAGAGGAAGAGGAGGAAATACATAGACCGACTGGAACACCCACGGTGTTACCAGTGCGTCCACAGCTATCGCCTGAGGGTCCCTTGACCTGGCGCAATACCTTTTTAGCTTTTTGTTGAGGCGGGATGCCATCATGTCCACCCGTGGCAGTTCCCATCGATTTGTAATCTGCGTGAAGACTTCTTGATGAAGTCCCCACTCTCCCGGGTGGAGGTCGTGCCTGCTGAGGAAGTCTGCTTCCCAGTCGTCCACTCCCGGAATGAACACTGCTGACAGAGCTTGCACGTGATTCTCCGCCCAACGAAGAATCCTGGTGGCTTCTGCCATCGCCACCCTGCTTCTTGTGCCGCCCTGGCGGTTTACATGAGCCACTGCGGTGATGTTGTTTGACTGAATCAGCACCGGTTGGTTGCGAAGCAGAGGCTCCGCTTGACTCAGGGCATTGTATATGGCCCTTAGTTCCAGGATATTTATGTGCAGACAAGCCTCCTGGCTTGACCACAACCCTTGGAAGTTTCTTCC